>NC_089277.1:37850715-38028622 GCF_963678975.1 Dysidea avara
TTTGTTGTTACACAGTACTCGATCTGAGCCAAAGTGACCCATCTACTGTTCTACCAGCAGTATCCCATTGGGCCAATTACTTCAAGTTTGAAGTGTATTACCCACAAATCTGAACAGAAGCTATGGGATGTGTAGGTAAGTTTGTGTTCACACTGGGCCAATGAAGCACCATGCCATCTTACCAAATACCCTTTGCTCTGATATGATGGTGTGAGAACAGTCGACCCATCAGCAACATCTTATGCTACATTGGGAAGCAAATGCCTCTGTGTGCGTGCATGCGTGCATGTGTGGTTTAGTGTGTGGTGGCTACTGTGAACAAGTGAAGCATTCGTTTCAGCATAGCATAATGTGTATGCAGCTTAGTGTAATGTGTATAATATAAGTGTGCGTAGTGCAGAATACAGTTTGTGTATGTGTGGTGTGCATTTGTGTAGTGTGTGTGCGTGTGTGTACGTGCATGGGTGCATGCATGCGTGCGTGCAGGCGTGCATGTAGTGTGTGTGTGTGTGTGTGTGTGTGTGTGTGTGTGCATGTGTATGTGAGTAGTACATGTGTGCATCTTATGTGTGTAGTGTGTATCTGTGAAGTTTGAAAGAGAGAGGCAGTTGTAGTCAAATGGTTATAGCAATGACATACGTACGTGATTGTTTTTCAAAAGGGACTCAAATTTTATGAATCTGGAATAGTAGTCAAGAAACACATAGAACTGAAATTTTCTTTATCTGTTAAGGTGTGGTAGCGTTCACTACTGACCAAATTTCTATTCAAAAGCTTTTTCCATTCTGACATTGAATCGTCAAAATTGGTGAATTGGATATGTGTGACAATCCAATCACAATTGTATTCCCAGGATCCATGTTTGATTGCTCAGCTTTAGCAAGAAACTTTGGTAGCCGACTTTATAACAGGGAAACAAATGCCAGGTATCACATGATGAGATCCAAGTGGTTCCTTCATGCATATCCCAAGAAGCAACTTATACTTACTTATTATCACAGTCTATCATTTGAGCAATCAGGATAGTGACTGGTGGAAATTGTCCATAGCTGTTCTTTTAGTGATGAATATGTCACCATGGTGATGTGTACATCGTATCACCATGGTGATGAGTAAGCACAATGGTGACAGCTTCCATGTGCATGCAGATTAATTTTGTCCCCTTTCAAGAATGATTCTTTATTGCACATATTTTTATGTTTAGTACATAATCACATATAACCTGTCAGTGATTTATTTACCCTCTTTTCATAGTGACTGACTAGATGATACATGTGAGAAAACAACTGATAATGTGTAGTAGTGTAAATGGTAAGCAGCTATTTACTTTCACAATGTACTGTAACTTGACTAGGGCCCAAACGAACTTGGATTGTCAGGGTTCGAACATTCGTCAACTAAAGTTCACGAATCTTTCGAACTTTTAAACTGAGCTGGTTCCTCACAAATCACAGCATATTAAATGTTTAAAGATTCAACATTTAACATACAGTTATTTTTCAATTGCATGGTATGGCAACATATATAAAAACTTGTATAAGAAATTATTATGTATTGTCTTTACTTATTACTTCTCTTAGTATAACTAGGGACCCGCCGAATATGCTCATGTAATAGCATCACTGACACACATAGTTGTTGTATTCTAATAGTTGCTCCCCGAATCACGTGAGATTGTATGTGTGACCGCGTGTGTCTCTGTAGTTAAGAAGTCCTTGTGTCATCATTAGTTGTGAAGTTTACATTGGTGCCGAAACACGGGACAAGATGGCTGTGAGCAGTATTTGTCTCCCTGAGCCTCTGCAGTACGATGATGCGAGATCGTGGTTTAGAAGATTTGAACTTTGCGCTGCTGCCAACGAGTGGGATGCTGCGAAACAACTACTACGTCTCCCGACACTTCTCCGAGGTCGATCATGGGCAGTTTATGAGTCGCTCAGCGATGCTGATAAGGAAACTTACGCTAAGTTAAAGAAGGCCATCCTCGACCGGCTGGACCCCGACACTGACGAACACCGGCTGGCTGCCCGAGACCATTTATCCCATAGACGTCTTCGCGAAGGAGTGGAGAGTATTGATGAGCTGGCCAGAGACCTAGAAAAGTTGCTGGACCAGGCCTCACCTGGACTTCCGTCCAACACTCGCGAGGCAGAGTTGCGTTTTCATCTAATTAATTCATTGCCTGACAACGTGGCATTCCAATTAAAGCTTCAGCCTCAAGTCACCTATTCTGCCACCATCGCTAAGGCACGAGAGCTCCAACTCATATACAGCCGGAACAACAACACCAACCCCGTCAGCTCCATAAGAAGTGAAGAAGGGGACCGCTTGGACAAAGTGGAGCAGTCACTACTACAAATGACTGAACAGTTAGCTGCACTCAGCAGCCACTTGACCAAACCCACTCAACCTCCCAGACAACCACCCAGACGGTGTTTCATTTGTGGTAGACCTGGACACTTGGCTCGGAACTGCTACTCAAGACGAACGATCCAGTGTTTTAACTGTGGAATGACAGGACATGTGGCTAGGGACTGTCAGAATCAGGGAAATGGACTGGGGGGTGCCCAGATCCCTCGAGCAGGGGGCATCCCCGGAGGCCGGTGAGTGCTCACACAACTATGCATGCACCACACACAAACGCACCTATGCATTATGTCCCTACAATCACACACAATGCATACACTAATAGGGCAGCACACACGCATGGCTTGCTCAATGATCGAAGAACAGCAATATTGCTGGACTCGGGGGCCTCTTGTTCAGTTATCTCAAAGCCTCATGTTTATCGTACAGCGATTGAACCCATACACACAGTCAGACTGGTCAATGCAGATGGGGGAGATATCACACCTTGTGGAGTAGCCATTATGACAATCGGCCTGGGAAAGTTTTCTGCTAAACACAAATTTGTAGTCGTAGACCATCTATCCACCCCAGTAATCCTTGGCTGTGATTTTTTGATGAGACATGGCTATGTGCTTGACTTTCAACAATGCACATACCATCGCAGTCAAAATCCTGAAGAGGTCTTGCAGTTGCAACCTGCTTGGGGACACCCCCCACACACAATGCCCCAACCCCTGCACACGATCACTGTTGATGATGAATGCCCTCAAGCAATCCCCATACCATGCAAACAGACCAGCATACCAACAGTGGACATGCCCACTGACATACACCCTGCCCTAAACGCCACACTCGAGGAATTCAAATCCCTATTTTCACCTGAATTGGGTTGCACAAACACCACAGAGCACGTTATCAACACAGGCAATGCACTTCCCATCAAAGTTCCACCCCGCCCAATCCCTTTTCACTACTCTGAGCGAGTTCACCAACAGCTCCAGGAGATGGCCCAAGAGGGCATTATACAACCCAGTACTAGCCCATGGTGTGCTCCTGCTGTATACGTTCCAAAGCCCTCTGGAGAAATCCGAATATGTGTCGACTATGTTCAGCTAAATAGTGTCACAAAGAAAGACTCGTATCCGGTTCCCCGTGCTGAAGGCCCCCAACAGAAACTAGCTGGCAAAAAGGTTTTTTCTAAACTAGACCTTCGTAGCGCCTATTGGCAGTTTCCCATGCAGCCACAGTCAGTCGAGAAGACAGCATTTTGTCCTGGGCCGGGTTATGGACTATGGGAATTTACTAGGATGCCCTATGGCTTGACGGGCGCCACTCAGACCTGCCAGAGAGGCCTAGACAACATCTTGCAGGACTGTAAGGATTGCGTCGACAATTATGTGGATGATTGTATCGTATTTTCCGATAACATGGCCACACACATTCAAGACCTCAAAAGAGTTCTCCACAAACTGTCGGCTGCTGGCTTCACTCTTCGTGGCTCTAAGTGTTTTTTTGGAAAGAACAATACCACCCATCTGGGATTTGACTATTCGGCAGACGGAGTAGCCCCCTCCCCAGAGAAGACCAAAGCCATCTCCACCTGGCCTGTGCCAAAGACCACCAAGGACCTCCGTTCCTTCCTTGGTCTAGTGAACTTTTACCGCCGCTTTGTGCACAATTTTGCGGATATTGCTAGCCCCTTAACCGAACTCACAGGCAAACATGCACAATATAAATGGGAGAGCACACACCAACATGCCTTTGACAAATTGAAACATGCATTAACCAACCCTCCTATATTAGATTACCCCAAACAGCATGACACCTTTGTGCTTACAACCGATGCATCAGACATGGGTTTGGGTGCAGTTCTCTCCACAACCAGAGGCACAGTTGTTGAATACGCTAGCCGCACTCTAACGAAGACTGAGAGAAACTACTCCACCACCGAGAAGGAGTGTTTAGCAATCGTCTGGGCAACTCAGAAGTTAAGGCATTATCTTGTCGGTGCTCATTTTGTTATAGAAACAGACCACAAGCCTTTGGAGTGGTTAGAGTCAAAGCGATCCAGCCATGCACGCTCACAGAAGTTAGAGAGATGGGCCCTACAGCTCCGTGGATTTGACTTTTCCATTGTGTACCGTCAGGGATCACAGAATCAACATGCAGATGCCCTCTCTCGGAGACCTATTGCAATGGTAGCTATCGATAGGGACCTGGATCACACAATGATCACAGCAGCCCAGAAGTCAGACCCAGTTCTTCAAACACTCATCCAGCAGATGTCGTGCAAAGAGAAACCATCACTTACTGGGAACTGGAGGAAATTTCCTCTAAAGCGATACCACCAACTCTGGTCTCAGCTCACTCTACACCAGTCCATACTCTACCGCAAAGTGAAGACTCCAACAATGCATGAAGAGAAACTGCTTCTAGTTGCACCAGCATCCATGCGGAAACAACTTCTGAAGAATGCCCATGACAATGCTGGCCACCAAGGTGCTGATAGGACCATGGCACGGCTGTCAGAAGCTGTCTACTGGGTGGGAATGGGTAAAGATGTCAACACCCACTGTAGTCACTGTGTCACATGCCAACGCACTAAGGCAGCGGCCCCTCGACCAGCCCCACTTCAGCCAGTAGTAGCTAGCAGACCATGGGAACTAGTGGCTGTTGATATCCTCAAAGTACCAATGTCCCGTCAGGGAAATCAGTATATGCTTGTGGTGCAAGACTATTTTTCCAAGTGGCCATTTGCCGTGCCCCTGTCTGATCAAACAGCCAACAAGATAGTTCAGGCTCTTAAGGATCAGGTGTTTACACTGGTTGGGCCTCCCCAGAGGCTACATTCTGACCAAGGCAGAAACTTTGAGAGCCAGATACTCAGTGAACTGTGCAAGGCCTTTGGCGTGACCAAGTCCCGAACAACACCTTATCACCCAATGGGTGATGGGCTTGTTGAACGGATGAACCGATCCATACTGAACATGCTTCGTGGCCTGGTAGATAAGGAGGGGGACTGGGAGGAACATTTACAGCTACTCTTGTACCTATATAGAACAACAAAACATGCAACAACCGGCCTCTCTCCATATGAGATTCTGTTTGGGTCTAACCCGACACCACTGAACCTCCCAACAGCAGACACAGTCTCACACCGAGACCCACACAACTACAGCTCCCAACTACAGGGAAGGCTACTAGAACTGAAGGAATTAGTGGAGTGTAATACTGTGGAAGCAGCAACCAGACAGCAGCAAAACTATGGTGGTAATGAACAAGTGAGTTTACAAGTTGGCCAGGAAGTTCTTCTAGACAATCCTACTAAAGGAAAACTAGATCCACGTTGGACTGGACCATGGACAGTGAGAGAGTTAAAAGGACCACTGAATGTAAGAATAGAGATGAATGGTAAGGAGCGGGTCGTTCATGTCAACAGGCTAAGATCACTATTGAGACCTGATGTAAGAAGCAAGAATTCTGAAGGACAATGGGGTCCACCCCTTTTCCAGTATTACTGTGATGATCGTCCAGCATCAGCCCCTCGACAGGAATCCCCAGCAGCTCCTCAGTCTGGACAGCCTGTTACCACCAGAAGTGGACGAGTTGTTAGACCAGTTGATTATTATGGCTATTGACCAAACACACACATTTTTCATACACGTGCACAACACTGTTTGATTGTAATTATTTGTTTTAAGGGGGGAGGTATGTAATAGCATCACTGACACACATAGTTGTTGTATTCTAATAGTTGCTCCCCGAATCACGTGAGATTGTATGTGTGACCGCGTGTGTCTCTGTAGTTAAGAAGTCCTTGTGTCGTCATTAGTTGTGAAGTTTACACTCATAATTTTACCTATTATGCTATGCTGCACTGCTAAAAAATTCACCTATTATGCCAAAATTAATGCTCAATATTTACCTATTATGCTCGATTATGCTCAATGTTCATGCCTTAATTCATATGCTTTGCTACTAGTTTAACACTGTATAGAAAGAAACAAAAGAGTGGCTGGAACACAAATAATAAATTCTTGCTGCCTGCCTGCATGTAAGAGAAAAGATCGATATACTCTAATAGAACAGTCAGTTTGATGATTGTTCTATTAGAGTTACTGACTGCTCTATTAGAGTATATCGATCTTATTTTGCAATTGTCATTTTTCCAGCAAGAATTTACACTATCGTACAAATATTTAAACCTATTATGCTGGCATTATGTTCAATGCTTTTAGGTACCTATTATGCTCAAAATTATGCCAGCATAATCGCCGGGTCCCTAAGTATAACTACTTATTGCTATGAGAAATTCAGCACTGAAGGTCTGACAGCAACTCAAAATCTAAATGATTCTGAATCGATTTAGGTCAGAGGCGTAGCTAAGGGGGGGGGGGCATTTGCCCCCCCCCCCCCCCCCCCCCATCACTAAATGATATTTTTTAAACCTTCGTCACAAGTTTACCAGTATTAAACTGACACGCAAATGACTGTAAATCATGTACACTACTATGCGGTATCACCAGAGGTTGGTAGTGAATGCGCACACACAACATTCAACTCGCTCGTGAATCCATTTAACGAAAATATTAGAGACATGCTTCTATATTTAGCCTAGATTACTCGTGTGATAGAACATTTTTGAATCTAAGAAGAGTGACCCACATCTCCTCGACAGGAGTCACAACTCACAAGTGACAAAGGAGACCAGATGACGCTACGAACCTACTGCCTATGAGATGATAAAGTGTTAGCCAAATAAATGTACCCAGTTTATTTTATCGAGTCGATCACACTGGACCTTTGTACATATGGCAGTGCAGTCTGTTTTTACTTTGTCAGTCAGTCTGTTTTTACTTTGCCAGTCAGTCAGGTGGATCAGTCTAGCTTACAAGTTCTGCTAGCAAGACGGGTGGGATTTTGTGCAATACATGGCATTTGAATTTCGCCGGGTGAAGTGAGTGAATATGTCATCCTATCAGCAGTGTGGTAGGACTGCAGCACAAGTTGTGGCTAACGTAAAGTAATTTGTATTTGCACTAAAGTATTAGCTCTACCGGACTGTGGATGAATTTGTTGGAGTACGGTTGTGGCACGTGCGATGATGCTCGACGAATATACCTCGATTGAAAGCAGTCAGTACTGAAATAGTTACGTAGCTAGTTATTTAAGCTGTAATAATACAACACCGTATGTTGGCAAGCCCACCATTGGGTCATTAGCCTTTTTTGCAATCATGAATGATTTTGAGTGTTTCGTGGGGCATCCTGCCCCTCCATCACCTTCTGGCTAGCTACGCCCCTGATTTAGGTAACTTTAAACTACAGGAGTTTACCATCCAAAGGTTAATGTTGTAACTAAATTAGTCAAATGACCAGGAAAGGTCAAGTAATGTTCTATTAAGATGTTGAACTATTTTTTTTGACATCAATAAGAATGAGATGACGAACTAAATGGTTAAATTCATATAGGTATATGTACTGCATGGTAATTCGCCGCTCAAATATTTAAAAAAATGTGAATTCAATTTCAATTGTGAGATATAAAATTGCACAACTAAAAGTTAACTTATAATTAGGTGTCATATAATATTACTATAAAATTTCAAACTCTATTATATATCAGGTATAAAGAAGTAATGTTATAACAATGAATTTTGTGTGGTATTATTAGCTATGTGAGATTACCTACAAATTGAAATACCTAGCAGAAAATTTTGGCGGGAGAAAATTTTGGCGAATTTAACGAGTGTGCATTGATTCGCCAAAATTTTACTCGCCATTTTTTTAAACACTGAAAGTGTTGTAGACGCTGTTCATTAGTGGGTGAATATTGTTACAGCGGTGAGTGGTTAGTCTTCCTATCCCATTGAATACAGTATGGTTTTAGACTACTAATAGCTCAGGCAGATGGGCAATTCAGCTCAAGCGATTCAGCTCAGTGCCCTCGCCTTGCTTGCCACGCGCGTCCCAGTGACTTAGCGAGCTAGTGCATGCTGTTTTAATTACAGCTAGCTATTTGCATAAGAGCGCGTCGATTCGAATGAGAGGCATTGAACTGTAGTAAGCTTCGTCGCCTACGCAGTCAGATTAAAATTGCGTAGGCAAAGTAATGTCATACATTCGCCAAAATATTATTCGCCAATTTCTGCCAATGATCAATTCGCCAAAAATTTCTCCCGCCAATATTTTCCGCTATACGGTAAACCATGAGACATCTGGTTAATACGACTATAATTATAATTATGTTTGTATAACACCTTATAACAAAAGTTGAATAAATGTTTGGATCATTACAATTCCCATACCCAAAGAATGAGCCATTTGAATAGTAAAACTTGAGCCATTTGTGCCCAAATATACACTGTGTACAGCAATAGAGCATCTGGAGCAGGACCTAAAATATGTTTTGCATAAAAATCAGGATCTATAGGGTATAATACATGCACGATTCCCATTTTTTCTAGAGTAGTCTTGTTAGTTCTTGATGAAAGCTTAATTGTTAACAAATTGCATAGATTACACTGCACGAAAAGTAAGATGTCCTGCTTGTGTCAGCATGTAGGAAATTTTTTTAATGATTTACTTTAGAATTTCCTATTTGAGTTATCATGCAGGAAATGTTTTTGAACACTTTCTGTACAATTCCCTGTTAGTGTCACATTGCAGTAAATTGTTTTAACATTTACAAGAAATGTAGATAAAATCAGTATTAAGATTTTCACCATATTCATGACTAGTGAAAATGCAGCTGTAAACTGATCAAATGGATACTGCAGGTTTCTTGTGTTTAGCTCAGTGTAATACTGAGCCAAAACTTGGTTCTCAACACAACATAGGTTTTCAACATCATATAACAGAGTGTCTCTACAACAATGTGTAAAACTGTAACTCATATTATGCTGCTGCTGCAATAACATTTTAGTGGTATATGAATTGTTATACTAAGGAAGCTCTATTTTACTTTTAAAATTAACTTTACGTGATGCCAGAATTGTATCTAAATCAACTACACCATATTTCTCAGTGACTTACCATGCTACAGAAAAAAGAAGCTATGGCATACAGTGATGATACTCAACCCTTTAGGGCTTTCAACATGACAATGTAAACAGTCAACATACGGAGCTAGATAGTTATGTACTGTACGCCTGTTTGCATGAATTTATGGCCTTAATTGTGTGTTACACTTTGTGTCTTTGTAACAATAAATTACTGATTTTTGATTGTGTATGTGTACCATCAATAGTTCATAATAAAGAGGTCTTATAGTATGGACTCTTGGTACAAGAGGTTATTGGTAGAACTTTATTGCAGAAAAAAAAACACTATTGACACTTAGATGGTTTATTAATTGCGATGTTGGTTTACAGTTAAATGGCTTCTATCCATGCAAGAATTATGATGTTGTAAGAAAACAAAATGTTTGGATTACAGCACTCTCATATGGTGGTCTATAGCTAGTATCACATAAAATTTTTTTAGTTCACAGATTTACTATACAGATTTGGAGACCTGTATGCCTTAATAACATTATGAGACCAACTAGATGTGATCATCATTCACATGTAACTATATAGCTAGTAGCTAGTAATTTGCAAGGACTTGCATGAGGAATAAAGTTCTCCTAAAATTAGCTATTTGCTAAGAAACTGCATGAGTGAGAAGGGTGGTGGCAGCTAATTGGTCATATTCATAGAGTTGAAGAATTACACATAACTATATTCAAATGTTTTGGTAGACCTTTTGGTTAAATACATAAACTATAGCTACCTGCCACATTTCTGTGTTCTGTTGTAAATGAGTTTCTGGTCACCTCTTAGCAGCAATGTGTGAACAAAATTCTATCATGTCAGCAAGGTAAGAGTTTAATCTCAGAGGCTCGTAAGATGGAATGTAATCCATCTATGTACATGTGTCCTGCTTAACTGTGTTACCTGATCCTGGTGGTAGCTGCAGCTTTATGTGTTTAAAGTGCCAAGTGCACACACACACACACTAGCTACTATACAACATTAAATTTTTCCATGTATCAAAGCACTGATTGTGCCTACCAAAGGTAATGGGCGGATTTGATGGTGACAGACTGTTAGCAGCTACAGAATGTTTTTGTGATTTATAATGTCTGTGCTTGCATGCATGCATGAGTCAAAAGCAATAGCAAAGTATAAGTCCTTTCAAACTATTGGCACACAGACTAACAGCTGTTCCTTCAAGCCACTAAAATAATATAACCATTAACACTAATGAAATAATGTGCTGTGGTGGATTCCCAGTATGCAAATTCATAGAATTTTTTGCACTACACATCACTGCCTGCTTCAAAGAGCTTTTGCTCAATATGCTTCACACATCACTGTGGCGATTGATGTGAACACTTGGCACTTTTAAGTTAGTTTTAATATAGAAAAAGATAGCTACCACCATTAGCAGGACACATGTGCATAGATGGATTGCATTCCATCTTAAGAGCCTCTGTGATTGAAACTTACTTTGCTACATGCTTAATGCATGTTCCTGACATGTAGATATGTATTATAGTGCACACAATAGTTGCTAACAGGTGACTAGAAATTCATTTACAACAGAACAAAGTAATATTATAGTTTAATATGTATTCAACCAAAAGCATGTAAAAGTAGGGCTACCAAAAAAGTCACCATTTAAGAAAGGTCCCTATTTAACAACTGGGTAAACCGGAGCAAAGTGAGTAACCTTTCTTGCTCAAGGAAGCAACAACAGCAACTGAGTATCAACCCTGGTTGAAACCTTACAATTACCAAACTTTGATTGTGCCTACTAAAATGCATGCATTTGATAGTGACAGACTGTTAGCAGCTATAGAAGGTTTTTTGTGATTCAAAATGTCTATTGGCCATGCTTACATGAATGAATAGCAAAGTATATAAGTCCCTTCCAAGCATTGGCGACACAAAAACACTAACAGCTGTTACCTCAAGCCACTAAATGGATAGAACCACTAATGAAATAACGTTAACGTGCTGTGGTGGATGCCCAGCATGGAAATTCATAGAGTAGATTACTAAGCTATACACTTCACTGTGACTGCCTGCTTTGAAGAGCAATGTGTTTCACATATTGCTGTGAAAAAATTGTGTGTGTGTTTGTGTGTGTGTGTGTGAGAGAGAGAGAGTAAATGAGGCAGTTAAGATAAGTGGTCTGAGTTTGGTAATTGAAAGGTTTCAGCCAGGTTTGATGCCCAGTCCAGTTACCCAGGTGTTAAGTGGAAAACCGACGACAACTGGGGAGGCAGACCATCCATAGATACTGTATGGTACACCTTTCTGTGAGTTATGTATAATACTAGTCCTGCCCTCAAAGGATTATACTTACGATGACTCTTAGCACCAGCCTACATGAGTAGCTAGCACACAGATGCAATCAGGTAGGCAAGTGGTAGCTGAAGGTATTGTCTTTTGTGTGTGTGTGTGTGTTGGGCTTTGCTCTGTTAGTGTAGTTGACTAAGACGTTGACAGGAATGCATTCAAGTACTTGACTATTTTTACTAATCAGTGTGGACAATCTAATTAGCCACAGTGCATCCACCGCACTAGCTATATGGCTGCGCATGGATGAGGTCACTGCTCTATCATGCTCGTATATATATACCAACAGCATGCATGTATGCACAGATTGCACACAATCACCTTCGCTGCATGTTTCTTCCGATTGTTGTCGCAGTTAATAACGAGGCTCTAGCAATGAGGCAGCTTGTTGTCATCCAGAACTAGAACAGTGCTTGTGCTCCGTGGCAGACTTACCTGCAGGTATAGCTATAAAGACTGTCACAGCATTTATGATAGTTCGTAGATATCGCCTCTTCCATCCTTTTCCGCCAGTTTCTAGCGACGCCACAATTGTATACCTTTGCTACAGTAGCTAGCTACAGTGCTACACGCATTTGGCAGCTACAAAATCGCATGTTGCTTGCTGGCAAAAGGAGTAGAGGATAACACCCCCCCGGGTCGAGAGACAACTGAGTGCATTCCACAAGCACTCATCATCTCTAGTACAACTACCTCACAGTGAATTGGTTAAGTCTACTTTATAGATGACTGCAAGTGCAAGCTACCCTGACATAGGGAACTTTGGAGAAAGACATAGCTATAGGAAGAGCTGCATTTGTAGCAATTGTGAGGTAAGAAGATGTGGCTAATTCATGATTCGTTATTAATTTGTTATCTATCATTGCATGGCAGTGGGACCTGCCATCAACATCACCTAGCTACGTAAAGTTGTCAAAGGAAGTTACAAAGTAGTTACTGATGCTTTCAAAACTTGGACTGCTGATGTCTTGTGGTAGTACTGTAGATGAAATCACATAGTAAGTTCTACTATAGTTCTTGGAAATGAGTCTTTTGTGGTCTATTGAAGTTAGGCGGTGGAGAAACCTGTGATCATGGCTGGATCTTGTGAAAGCTATAAATGACACTGTACAAGGAATAGTAGTATACCTTAATTCAAGGTTAGTCATAGAAAAAAATTGCCATAGCAATATTTTTATTGTAACAACATTTTTACAGATGCTACCTATAAGAACTATATATAACTGGTGATGAAACAGATTAGGAGAAGAAAGCTGCACTCAACGGACAGAAGTAAAAGAGCAAATCTACATTAATTTTAGTGATGTAACATCCCTCAGAAAGTGAACTGAAAATTATAGTTGCTGTTCAAATCATGTGCTTTTTTACTTATTAATGAAATACGTATTGTGGGTAGTAAATACAACACAGGAGCGAGACATTGCTAGCTATATTACTAGCGCAGTATAAAGCAGATGCACAATATAGAAAATGTTGATTTCAGCTACAGGATTTTTTACATCCTGTATGCATTTCACAGTGTTAAAATGTACATTTCTTCACTGCCTCATTTCCAGCACCATTCTAGATGCAGTAAATCTTTCTCTATCCTCTGTATGAAACTTTACTGAAATCTACTAATGTTCTAAGTATATGAAATGTGGCTGAAATGACAAATTTCATGCACATTTTATACTCATTACCTACAAGCGGACATGGAACTTTTCGCCCAGTGTTAGAGCTAAAGGTGATACAATGGATGATGCACCTTTTGGAACGGTATATGTACTTATACCAGAATTGTAATTGCAACACATTTCTAGGCGTCGAGAGAGTGTGTTTAAAAGATACTGCAATATTATGTATCAGTAGGGGATGATTTATCCATGCTATGAAAGTACATACGAACAATCTGATCATCAGAACACATTTCTGTAATATTATTTAGTCACATGGAATTACTGAAATTAGTGAAATACAATGGAATAGTATTGATGATGTAAATTATGCAAGAAAACATAGTGCACAATAGTTTAAAGGCATTGTACAGTACATGTCACACACACACACACATTATACACACGAACACAGACACATTATTTTGTCATAAGTTCCTTCGATGAGTGTCCACATTGATACTCCTCTCCTAATGGTCTAGACACAAAAATGTTACAGTACATTGTGAAAGCAAATAGCTACTTACCATTTACGCTACTACACTTTCTCACATGTATCATCTAGTTAGTCACTGTGAAAAGAGGGTAAACAAATCACTGTCAGGTTGTATTACGTGCCGAACATAAAAATATGTGCGAGAAGGAACCATCCTCTTGGAATGTAAGGGAAAAAATTATTCTGCATGCACATGGAAGCTGTCACCACGGCAATTTGATGTACACATCACCATGGTGACTTAATTACCCCGATTGCTCTGATGATAATCCATCACACAATAATTACAAGTTACTTCTATATACCAAAAGATATTATTTATTCATTAGCACTACTTGGATCTCATTATGTGATACTTGGCATTTATTTCCCTGTAGTAATGTTGGTTGTCAACAATACCACTTGGTAAGGTAGAACCTATTAAATGGACACTTTAATACAAAGTAATTATGATAAAATTTTATTGTTATAAGGAGATTGTCCTTTCTCTGAGGTACAATTGTATTGGCAGAGGTCCATAGGGATCACAGAAACTATCCTATATAAGGAGGTTAAATGTGCCGTATCCTTTATAGGAGGGCCTTTTAAGAAAGATTCCACTGTATACTAAAGTTTCTTTCTAAAGCTGAACCAATCAAACATGGAACTTGGGTTTATGTCATTACTCTAACCAATAACTGCAAGTGCCTCTCTCTTTCACATTTTACACCTGTATGTGTGTATGTGTGTGTGTGTGTAGTGCGTATTTGTGTGCTGAACACAACTTCAGTGGGTGGCATCAAGAGGTGTTCACTACACGGACTACACACACACACACATGGACTACACACACACACACACACAAATACACACTACACACACATACACACACACACACTACACACTACACAAACACTACACACACACACATGCACACACTACACTACACACACAGAGACACACACAGACACACTACACACATGCACACACTACATACACACACACTACACATGCGCGTGCACACACACACACACACACACACACACACACACACACACACTACACACATACACGCATAAACACACACACACACGCACACACTACACTACACACACAGAGACACACATAGACACACTACACACATGCACACACTACATACACACACACTACACATGCACGTGCACACACACACACACATCACACACACACACACACACACACACACACACACACACACACACACACACACACACACAAACACACATACATACACACACACACAAATTATCTTTGCTTCATTTGTTATACACAAATACTCAGACATATTATACACATTCAAAACGTAGTTAAACACAGTAAAGCCTTTAGCTGTCACATACACTGCCATATACACAGTCAAATTACTTATCACGAGGTCACCTGAATACAATGTAGCATTCTATGAATAGGCTAAACCCACAGGTGGCTGCATCATGTCTCACAGATGAAGGTGCATGTGTGGACTGAAAGTCTCACCCCTGATCCTTACCCCTGATCCTCACCCATTATCTATACGCACACGTACAAACTCAATTGAAGCAAGGCCTGTGCAAAATACAGCTATTGCCTCCCAGCAAGCCAGCACTAGTTGAAACCAGGCCAACCGATCCTACACACACATACCCCCATCACCACACACACACACACACACACACACACACACACACACACACACACACACACACACACACACACACACACACAAACACGCACACACACGAATGCACATACTTCTTTTGTTTGGAGACCATCATCTCTCTTAAGTTCATCATCTCCATCCCAATCCTCCATGGAACTAGGTAAATACTTACCCAGCCAGCTAGGGGAAGCAAAACACAAGCCATTGAATTTATGCTAGGAGAGAACTAATCTATTTTACAAGAATTTCATTTTCTTTCCATATAGCATAAGATGTCATTGATGGGGTGGACTGCCATCACCATCATGTCCCAAATTACAGCTAGCTACATGTTTTTGCTCAAGGAAACGATTAACAACAGCAACTGGGCATCAGTGAGCATAGAACCTGGAATGTTGTGATTTCCAGACCTTCTACCACTTGGCTGTGATGCATTATCATGTGATATGCACACAATTTAATTAGTTCTCTGTGTTTTCTTTTGGTCTTCACATAAAGGGAACTACCAACCATTTTATTGCCTCCTAAACTAAATGACTAAAATTACCAAGTCTGATCCGATTGCATACTTTGTGGGTGTAACATATGCTACAGACACCAAACACACTACACTACAGACACATGTGTGACACACATCAAACTTAAAATACGTACCTATGTATGTACTGTGCACATGGTCAGCAACACAATGGTCAAGCTCTACACATCTACTTATCCACCTATGAAACAATATAACACACAAGTTATCAGATATCACACAAACGAGTGTCATATGTACAGTACATGTACTGGGATGGATAGATGTGGTTTATACAGTTACACATAATATACTCAATAGGCCAATCGTTATAAGTGCATTTGCAAATTGGATATTTTTGGTGACAAGTAAGTACAAACATTCCCATTACTTTACATATAGACAATATTCTTTACAGGTACAGACTTTTGAGTGGGCACACTACAGTGCACCTTTTTGTGAAACTAAAGTAAAGTCACAGTCTGTTAGTAGCAAACCTAGTTAATTATTTGTAACCATAGAAATTTTCAGGTCACTCTAATTGCACATTTTGACTATACCTAATCAATGCTGCCAAAGTGTCATGAAGAAGTGAGACTGGTCAACAATTAATATTTTGGCAAAATAGCCTAATTAACGGTTCTTGCACTAACCCATGTGGTGTTCACGCACTCCGGGTTACATCTCAAATTCTCTCAATTGTTACTTTTGTAATAATCAAAAAAGTATTTAAACTTGCTAACTGCTTCAACAACATATCATAGTGATATACAACGCAGATATGGAGACAGATGATATGTGTATACCTGGGAGAATACTGGTATGAGGTATCTTTGGAAAGTCTTGCTGCAACTAAGGCAAGCACCACCTGTTATGCAAGAAATACACAAAGTATCCATACAGCGAGTTGTCTGAAAAGTTGATGACCAGAGAAAAAATGCATGACTGAACCTGGGATGCCTTGAGCTGTACCCGTCTGATCAATGCTGCAAATACAAATACTTAAAATTTGTATTTAAATACTTCTAAATACAAATACTCAAATATTTGACTCCAAGTATGTAGTTCCAGTTCAGGCTCTGTTCACATGTAGCCTTCATATGTTGTGGGCTTATATTTAAAGCTCAAAAGAGTATCATATTTTGTTATGGTCCTTAGTAATAGCTCCATAGAAATTATGTGCCTCAGCATCTGTAGTGATGAAAGTTGGCTAGCAGTGAACCACCTATTACAGTAGTGAAAGGTAAACAGTCGAAATACATATGGTATGTGACCATGTAATTGAAGACTAAACAAAAGGCAAAGCGCAGAAAGGCAGATCCTTGTTGGAACCAGAAAAGGCAGGTTACTTTGTCATTGAGGAGTAAAATGGTGGCTGGACTATGGTCAGGCAGGACAGACAAAGCAAAATTCAGGTTTTGGAGACTTCTTAAAATTCAATATCCGACCATCTATAACGTTGTCCTAGGGACCCGCCGATTATGCTGGCATAATTATGAGCACAATAGGTGCCTGAAAGCATTGAGCATAATGCTAGCATATGTGAATCAGCACTTCATTTATCCAGCATTAAAAGAATCAGCACATCAATATGCAGCAGCAATAAATTTACAAAATCAGTGTTTTTTATACTAGTAATTGTTTATTGTTTCTATAAGGTTTCAATTACATCAGGGTTGCATCATCACGCATCATCACCAGTTACTTATTACAGTCCCAGTTCTCAGCTACTTTACATCATCTCCTCGCCGGTATAAGCTCGACCCGAGCTTCTGCACTAGGCTTCTTTCGACTTCTTAGAAAATATCGGTGCTCATCATTGGTTGTATCTGTTGATGTGACTTCCTTAACTTGGGAAGCACTTGTTGGTGGAACTTCTGCTGGATTAGTTGAACTAGTCTGTGATGGCTCTGGTAATGACTCTGCTGGAAAAGTTCCTGTGGCTGTTGGCTCTGGTAGTGACTCTCTGTCCATGATCTTTGGTCCGGGTGTTGATTGATGTTTCATTTCAGCGTCCAGGTTCTCCAATTGCTTCAGCACTTTCTTTGGTGGTCTACCAGGTTTTGATCGCTTGTTCCCATACCAGAAGAAGCCTGTTGGTAAGGATGGAGGACAAGGTTGTACTCTGGATTGATGGACTTGAATGGCCGGATCATCAGGGAAATAAATCTTGGTCACTACAACATCTGGGTCATCTTGGGACACTATCCGGTATGGTCCATGCCAAGGCTGAGAGAGTTTCCTGTTTTTTCCAGTCTCATCTTGAGAAAAGTAGATTAATACCCAATCTCCAACTTTGGATTTAGATGGTTTAGCTGATTTGTCATATTGGGTCTTGTACCGCTTCTGAGAGATCTTGTTAGCTTCTTTAGCTAGGTTCCTAGCAGTTGATAGGGACAGTACCATCTGTTCCCGATAATCATTCAGATTGGTAGCCTTCAGTGATCTGGTTGGCAGTAACGCAGCTTCAGTGGGAGTGCGACAATCAAAGCCATACAACAAAAATGATGGCTTCTCCCCTGTGGAACTGTGAGGGGTGTTACGATAAGCCCATAAAACTCCACTGAGATACTGGTCCCACTGCATCCCGAACTTAGCTGCGTGCTTCCTCAACATGGTCTTGAGGGTTCTGTTAAATCTTTCTATGGCCCCATTACACTGTGGGTGATTTGCTGTAGTGTTTAACTTCTCTATTCCAAGCATTCTACAGACATCTTTCATAAGATACGATAACAAGTTGGTTCCTCTATCAGACAAAACAGCTTCAGGTACACCAAAACATGGGACTATTTCTTCAACCAGTAATCTTGCTATACGCTCTGTCTTCTGGTCTGGAGCAGGGAAGACCATGGGCCACTTGGTAAACAGATCTTGAAAAACAATCACATAACGGTTCCCTCTAGTGGTGACAGGTAGTTCCATGATGTCTACTCCAAGTATTTGGAAGGGACGCTCAGTAGCAATGGGTTGTAGTAGTGGTTTCTGTCTCCTTCCTGTACCTTCTACTATGGCACACTGTGGACAGTTGTCAGCATACTTCATCACATCAGTATACATATGTGGCCACCACCAACACCGTATCACACTCTTGTACAACTTGGGTCCTGAGAAGTGACCAGCCAATGGTCCATCATGGTGTTCCTGCATTATTCTATGACGCAAATGCTGTGGCACCACCACTCGTGAAATCTCAGTCTGCTTGGGACCTACAAAGTATAGCACATTGTTACACAAAGCATACAGAGTTGACTCAGCTACTATTTTCTTGGCCAGAGTAGCATCTCCTGGTAGTGTTCCATCTCTTAGGTAGAGAATAATTGAACTCAGTTCTGGATCTTTCATCTGCTCATCACAAAATGCAGTACTATTATGCTCCGCTTCTCTGGGTTCCTCTTGTAGCACATCACTGATAGTGGCTGGTAGCTCACAAGAGATGGCTGCAACTTGTACCTCAGTGTTACTATCTTTATCTGAGGGTGCAGCCATGACCGGCTGTCTAGAGAGACAATCAGCATGTGGGTTCTTTTTACCTGACCGATGAATTATGTCAATGTGCTTGATGCCGCTACCATAGACTTTACTCCACCATCTCGCGTGTCTTCCAGTGAGGTTTGGTGCACCAAGAATGGCTCTGACTGCAGCATGATCTGTAAAAACAATAACATTATGACCATACAGATAGTAGCGGAAATGGGTAACAGCCCATACTACTGCAAGGGTCTCTAGATCGGTTATGGCATAATTTGCTTCAGCATTGGATATGGATCTGCTGGCATAAGCAACAGGATGTAGCTTCAGATCATCTTGATATTGCGATAGTATGGCACCCAGTCCCAGTTTGCTTGCATCAGTCTCCAGTGTGAAGTCCTTGGTAAAGTCAGGGTAAGCAAGCAGTGGTGAAGAGGACAGTTTCACTCTCAAGGATTCAAATGCCACTTCACATTCTGCTGACCAGCTAAACACTGCTCCTTTCCTAGTGAGGGCATGAAGTGGATGGGCTACTTTAGCATAGCCAGGAATAAACCTTCGATAGTACGAAGTCAAACCAAGGAACTGTCTCAACTGTTTCAAGGTGGTGGGTTGAGGAAAATTTCTCACAGCTTCCAAGTTACGATTATTGGGCTGGAGTCCACAAGGTGTCACAATATGTCCCAGATATTCAACCTCCTTGCTCAATAACTTGCATTTACTAGGGTTGAGCATCAGTCCAGCTTTCCTTAGTCGATCAAACACAGCTCGAAGATGTTTGATGTGATCTTGCAGAGTCTCAGAAAACACTATCACATCATCCAAGTAAACAGAGACAAATTCAACTGTAGATGATGTCTGTAATCCGGACAACACTCGCTGCATCAAACGTTGAAAGACTGCTGGGGCATTGGTAACCCCGAATGGCATCACTCGGAACTCAAACAAGCCCTTATGAGTGATAAATGCGGTCTTCTCCTGGCTGTCATCACTAACTTTAATCTGCCAGTATCCAGACTTGAGATCTAATGTACTAAAATACTTTGATTTCCCCAGTTGGTCAAGCAGGTCATTAATTCTTGGAAGTGGAAAAAGATCTGGCTTTGTTAGTGAATTCAGAGCTCTATAATCCACACAGAACCTAAGTGTTCCATCTCTTTTCCTCACTAATACGACGGGGCTTGCCCATGGACTTTCAGATGGCTGGATCACATTGTTTTGCTGCATCTTATTAAGTTGATCGGCTATCTCTTGCCGAGCCCCAAAAGGGACTCTTCTGACTGGTTGCTTCCTTGGCTGTGAATCTCCAGTGTCAATTTTGAACTCGACTAAATCAGTCTCTCCCCTTTCATCATCACTCAGGCTGAATACATCATGGTACTCAGATAAAATCTTACTCAACTGCGTGGACTTATCATCAGATAGCTCTCTGTTAGACTTTATTAAGATTCCTCTAAGCTGTTGCTGTCTCCATCGTATATGCTCATTAGAGCTAAGATGGTTATTGGACAATGTATTTATAGTCCATACGTTCAACTGTCCAGAAGCTGGTTGTAACGACTCTGGCATACTAGGTGAAGAAACATCAGAAATAGTAGCATCATCTTCAAAGCAACACTTCTGGTCTGACAATTGACTCTTCTCTATAGTTGATTCCACCTCCACCTCACTAGCACATGCAAGCTTGATACTACTCTTCAGTTGATAAGGTGTTTTGCTGTTGTTGGAAACTATTACAGTGGTTCGTCCCTCTTGATTAACATTCACCAGAGAATCATCAATGCTCAAACAATCATCAGGTAAGTATTCTGACTCTATCAGAACATGTCCTCTCACTGCTTCAACCTCCACTGGTACAGCTGCTGAATAATAAGCTGGTAGTCGAACAGCAGTAATCAGTTTCACTCGTGCAGGCTGAGTTTTAGAAATATCGCCAACATCATTCGAAGGTGGGTATCCATCACTACTTATCAATTTTGACTCACTTTCCTTAGCATCGGGCAGAACATGAATAGCTGGAGTATCAGAAGACTGATTCATATCTACTACTGGAATCTTATCACTAGTAGAATCACAGCTACTCTGATCAGAAATTGAGGCTTCATTAATGCTAATTGGGAATTCCTTCTTTTCTTTCAGAGGTTTCTCTTCACTAGTAGGCTGACACCTCTCAGCTGACTTCACACTGGGGTGATAACTCACAATTCCCAAGAGGTGACAAACTTCTTCTGACAATAGTAATTCGTCAGGTGCAACTAGCTTGATATAAACAGTAGTAACAATTGCCTTCTCACTAAAACTAAGACTCATCTTCATCTGTCCATCTAGTCGTATTGGTTTCTGGTCATAAGTGCAGGCTCTAATCTGTTCAGCAACTTCAAGGTCTTGTACATTCAAGCCAGCTTTTGAAACTATGTTGTAGAATTGATCTCCTCTTAGTATTGTGATATCGGATCCAGTATCTATAACACCAGTTATGGGAATTCCTTCAATGTTGACTTCCACACTACGGGATCCACACTTAGGGTGACTGTGAGGAGTAGCTCGAATTACATTAGCACCAGGTCTAGAACTAGATGATTTAGTCTGTGTTGACTTCTTACCAGAGCTCTCGGTCTTTGGCTGTTGACATTGCCAAGCCAAGTGATTTGGGCTATCACAAATGTAACATCTTCGTTGTTTCTGCTGTAAGACTGGGCTGCTACTATCTTTCTGCGACCTGTTCCCTGGCTTCCAGTGCCAGCTTCGTGAGGTTGTAGGCTGCTTGTAGGTTGAGCCAATGATCGATTGCTTAGCATTCTTCAAGTAATGCTGCTTCTTCTTAAGCTCATTGAGCCTCCTCTCCTCTCTCTTGGCTGCTAAACAAAGCTCCTTGTAGTTCTGGGCACCAGACACAGATGGTGCCTCCATCAAAGTGTAGAGTAGGCCCTCCTGTAGTTGCCCAAAGAGTAACATCTCCCTTGTCTCATTGGAAAGTTGTTCACACCCAAATCCAGTCTGGAACACCTGTTCTAGTCGACCTATGAAATCTGAAACAGATTCATTTGTGTGCTGTGAAATGTGACGGAAATCAAGAGCTGCCAAAGTATGATTTCCCGGGTCTAACCTCTCCTTCAGAGCAGCTATGGCAGCTTGGTATGTCCTCTTCTTCTCTGGCTGTAGTAGTTTCCACTGTTGCGCTGCTCTTCCTCTCAAGTAGCCAGCCAGCTGCATCAGTGACTCTTCAGTGGTCCACTCATTCCACTGGGCTGCTCTCTCTAGTGTCAGTAGCCAATCCTCAAAAGTTACTGTGACCTCTTCAGCATTGAAAGGATCTATTGGGGGTGCTTTCCCTCGGCGAGAATAAGTCTGACTGTCGGTAGCCGGCTTACTACAGTTAGCAATTCCAATAGAGTTTATAGGTCTGCTGACAGAAAGGGCATCAGATAACGATGCACTTATATTGGTTACCTCTTGACCAGTTGAAGGTAAGCTCTGCTCATAAGCACTTCCTAGAAAACCACTCCGTTCACGTTTGTTCAACTGTCCCTGGGTTGTTGTTGGTATGCAGCTGGTAGGTAATGGCCATGGCTGTTGGAAAGGATTAGATGTGGCTGCTCTTGTTGTGACAGGTAAAATATCAGCTGATGTTGTTGTCACATGTCCCAAAGGTAAGGATGTTGTTGTTGTTGTTGTTAGTGGTGCTACAGGTACAAAGGTCTGACCTCTGTGTTGCTCTGGTGTTGTTGAAGCCATAGTAGTTGGATAACAAGTAAAATTAACATCAGGGCTTCTCTGGAGACCTCCTCCAGGTAGGTTGTCTCGAGCAATTCCTGTAGGAAAAGAAACACTTTTACCATCAAGTAAACTCACTGACTCCTCCTTGAGAAGTTTAGCAGTATCACTCAGAATTTCTGGCCTCTCCAAACTCGACAGTTTCAACCTGGCTAGCTCCAGCTCTCTCACTTGCAACTGTTCCCTCAGAAGTTGCAGCTCCTTATCTTTCTCGGACATAGCATTATCGTACTGTATTAGTTGCTCACAGTTTTCCTGCCAGAGTTCCAGGATCCTATCCTGGGCGATACTGAGCTCAGCCTTCAGATCATCTATTTCACCTCTCATTAACTCGAGTTTGGCACTTAAAGCTCCACTCTCTTCCTCTCTCACTTGAAGAAGATTACGTAATTGGGTTACCTCAATTGCTAGACTCTCCAAGTCCTTTGCTATGTCCAAATCTTCAAGCTCCTCGCTAGAAGTAGACACCATACTGGAAGCCATACTAGATGCCCTTCTGGATACTCTGCTAGATCCTCTACTAGGCAAGGCTGGCAGTGGTGGAGCAATCAAAAATGTACCCTCCATGTCTCTCAGTGAAACTAGTTCTCCTTCCTCAGTCAGGGAAATAATGACTTGAACTTGTGCTTCTTCACCACGGGTTTCTGCTATCCTTCCAGTAATCATTACTTCAAGGTCACTTCTTGGGGCTGCTGCTGGCAAGTCAAGGGCTCTTGCCAAGTGCTGAATGTGCTGGAGTTTTAGCCTTTTCGAGCTTAAAGGGTAGGCTGTCCCTTTCACTGTTCCAACTGTATTGTCCATTCTCACTAAAAGAAATTCTCCCACACTGAAAGCCAAAAAGCCAAAAGTTCATGGGAGTTGTCTCTTTACAGTAAGCTGTATGTTATACCAGCAGTACCTGTCTTGTTGACCTTTTCCTCCCTGTCCTTCTTGCTAAAGCCAAGAGTTCAGTTTCTTGCCAATTACTACACAAAGTAAGCCTGCAAGATCTCGGTAGGACCTCCACTGTGAATCAGCACTTCATTTATCCAGCATTAAAAGAATCAGCACATCAATATGCAGCAGCAATAAATTTACAAAATCAGTGTTTTTTATACTAGTAATTGTTTATTGTTTCTATAAGGTTTCAATTACATCAGGGTTGCATCATCACGCATCATCACCAGTTACTTATTACAGTCCCAGTTCTCAGCTACTTTACACATAATAGGTAAAATATTTGTATAGTTATCACAGAAAGATTGATATACTCTAATAGAACAGTCAATAACTCTAATAGAACAATCAAATAGCTGACTGTTCTATTAGAGAATATCGAATTATCGATCTTTTCTGTGATATGCATTTTGGCAAGTAAGTTTTTACTTCAGCAACTTATTATTTATCCATAAACTGGAAATTTTTAGCAGAGCATGAGAACTGAGGCATAAATAATTGGGCATAATTTGAGCATAATAGGTAAGTATTGAGCATAAATTTAAGCATAATAGGTAAATTTTTGAACAGTGCAGCATAGCATAATAGGTAAAATTATGAGTATAATCGGCGGGTCCCTACGTTGTCCTGTTTTTAATGCTGGATTTGATGTTCAATATACATGTATGCATTGTAAAACGTACATGCATTGTATGATGATGTATGTAATAGTTGTAACACGCCCATGAGGTTTGTATCTGATTTGTAAAAGCAACACCCGAGGGCTGCAGGCCCAAGGGTGGAGTTGTTTACAAATCAGATACAAACCAAATGGCTGTGTTCTAACTGATTTGTGGTATGGGGCATGTGCAGATCAAGGGCACCCATTTGTAACACGGAAGGAATAAGAACGCAAAGCTAATATTGGCTACCACTGTGTGCTGTATACAAGGAATGGTTTTACTTACTAATTACTGTCTTGATGGTTAGTTAACAGCACTATAATAGCCTTGAATTTATTGGTGAACAAGTTCGAGCATGTGGTATACAGTTACCAACTGAGCCCAGGCAGTTGTACTGCTTCCCTTTCTTTCAGACGAGTGCAGTGTTGTGTTTATTCGTTTCAGAGCAATTTACCTCCTTGTCAGTCCTTGATGTATTAGCCTTGTATTGTGACTTCCTGTATTGGTCTGGTGTTTGGAAGTCTTTGGCCAGACTGTGTGGCCAAACGGAGGTACTTAGCCATGTTACATTATTTGAAACTGGTTTACAACTGATTTGTAACACTGGCGGCAGCCTTTGATCTGCCCACGCACCATACTACAAAGCTTGTAAACATTTTGCATGGTAGTTTATACAATTTGCATACTTACAGAACCACAGCAATTCAACAAACTGAACAAAGTATAGATACGCATAGCTAAAATGAAACACTCTGTGAATCGTTGATGACAGACAGAACATGCAAATGCAAGTCATGATGAATGGTCTAGTTTTACAAGCAGAATTATAGCAGGCGACGTTACGGGGACACACTAAATGTATGCATGTTACCAAGGCTAAACAATGGAAATTTCTCTGTAACTTCAAAGATCTCTATTGTTCATTTACACATTTAGTATGGCTTAATTCAAATAAATTTATTTCTTTGCAGTTAGCATAAAACATTCAATCAAAAATTTCATCTCACCAGTCAATTCCACTCCCCACAAATAAATGGGGGAAAGTTTACGTAATATAACATCTTTGAATGACCATATGTCTTACAGACCTTCAGAACTTGTACTGTAAAGCTTAATATTAATTAACTAAAAAAATAAATACATACATAAATAAATAAGCAGCATGCCAAATAAGCATTTGCACTTTAAACACTAAGTTTACTTTGATGCCACAACATCCTGTGTTTGCTTTTCAGTTTTGGACCTCAATATATAGTATTGTCAACATCTCGGCATGACTACATTGCAGAGCCCTACTTGATTACACATGATTATGACGCATATACGAGGATCAATAGTTCTTGAATTATATAGCATTTAAACAGAGGGAAACCTCTCTATATAGTTTAAAATACTTGGATGGGGGTGAGGTGTTATACATTTTTGCATTAGAGTATCCTCAGTGTTAGCCATACATTATTTAATGCACCAAGTAAAGTGTTACACTTCACCTATTCCATAATTAACAGGGGCGGATCCAGGGGGGGGGGGCTATGGGGGCTGAAGCCCCCTCTTCACTTTTAGGCTTTACTTGATCAATATGCTGAGTATTATAATGAAATTTTGTCTTAACATAATTATATGATCACTAATAATACAAATACTCATAAAACCACCTTATAAACATCTTTCCAAGGTATTATCAGTGGATTTATGCTAAAGTTTATGCAACAAGGACCCGGATCAGCAATGGATGGTGTACAAGATCGAAATACTCTAATAGAGCAGTCAGCTAACTACTCTAATAGAACATACACTGGAAGCATATAGTTGGTTCTGTTATGGAATTTTTCCAAATCTGCCTGCACCTATACATACAATGAAGTGCATTGGTCTGTTTAAAGGGCTTCATACATCTACTTGTGTAGTTAATATGTATGGCAATACTTAATTCAGGTACACAATTTCCATTGAAAATGCTCTCAGATTCAATCTTGTATTGTTCAAATTTCAAAATTTTCCACTTTCCACTTATTATTCTAACATGCACATATTCAGTGTTGTGCAATTGTGAGAGGGTGCATCATGCGCTTGGTTGTCTGTACCTACCCAAACTTTTCCATTAGCAAAATGCTTCAGATAGCCATACCTATATAATCTAAAGGTAGTATATAAAATATCTACAGGCTGAAAATAGCAGTATTTTTGAATTTATTTTTCAAACATTTCCTGGGGGCGGCAGCCCCCAGACCCCCCTAGTTCCAGCATGCTTTGCATGTTGGGAAGTGTGTTTCGCATACCTCCACCCAAGAGATTAATACCTTGAGTTAGCCCCCCCCTTTTATAAATCCTAGATCTGCCCCTGACTAAAATCTATAACTAAAATGAATTAAGAAGGATTACTATAACTAAAACTAAATTACTGAAGAAACTAGCTATGACTATAACTAAAACTAAAACTCTTTACTAAAACAACACCATGTTGCTCAGACCACTGCATGTATATATGTTCTACAGGAGGAACAAAGCACAGAATGAAACTGTACTGCTATATGTAGCATCCAAACATCAATATATGCTATAGTTTGTGACCTGATGATGGTTTAGTTAGCTATAACTAAAACTAAAAGTACTTTTAGTACTAAAACTATAACTATAATTAAAAGCAAATCTGTGACATACCCGAAACTAAATCTAGAACTAAAATACAACAGAATAATATTATTTTACTAAAACTAAATCTAAAATGAATCAGAAAAGATTACTAAAACTATAACTAAAACTAAAATAACACAGAGAATATAACCATAACTAAATCAATAACTAAAAGGAATTAAGAAAAATTACTATAACTAAAACTAAATTATTATTGAGGAAACTGACTATGACTATAACTAAAACTAAAATTAAAGGTCCTTCTAAAACAACACTAATTTTCACTGTATGCATTGTTTGTAATAAACTTCAAAGTTTAAATGCACTGAACACTCTTAATTTTGAGGCACATGCATAAATTTTAATGATTGTACAGTAGATTCTGTGTAATTATGTACATGCTGGTACTAGCTCATAGGACATGCCTTGATTATCAATACATCCTAATTTTCCATGTAGCTATATACTAAGCTAAGGCTATATGTTACTTTAGGAGTTGGGACATTAAGCTAGTACATATACATCTTTCATGACAATGTTTTCATAGTAAATACACTGAACCATACCAATGATTTTATGGATAATTTTCTACCAGAAATTTATGTCACCCATCACTCATTCACAGACCATTAATGTGGGCTTTGCCTGTGTGCAATAAACACACACAGGTCCATGAAATGCAGCTATGAAAGCACTGTAATTAGTAGTACTATATACTATACTTGTGAAACTGCAAGAGGACCCAGTAAAAGTATTTGATTGGCCATGAACAAAAGGTTAAATGCCACGATTGTTGTTCAATCTGAACATATAACAACCAAACAAATGGCTACCTTTCAACTCTACACAAAGATACCTCATACAGTAATACGAATATGACGTACCACTAAAGGCACAGCCTGTACCGGATCAGCACATGACAGTACAAATTATACAACAGTAAATCACAATAAGTCAGAATCCACTTCACAGTCCAGGCATATTCACAAAACTACATTTAAGTTACTTCTGTCCATGCAAATAAATCCTAGGCAGTGTCCACATCATATTAAATCCTTAGCATGCCATAAGACCAATGGACCAATATTATTCTTATACACTTTGTTGCATTCCACCACACACACACATACACACGTATAATACATTTATTCAATAAAAAAGACAAGTTAGAAATGGTGCCAATGTAAAGCTGCCAGACTTGTTTTAGACCGGACTCTATAGTGTAATGAGCATGCTTCACCATTTATAATGGAAAATGCTTGAATATAGGGTGAATACGTCAATAAGAATAAGCATCTTCTACCTCTATATAGCCAGGGAAATGTTATTAGATAAGCACTTTATTTATTTTCATTATTATTAGGCTTTATAGCCGGTGTTGCAAAATACATTAATATAATTGATTTGGACAATTACAAGTTGTGTGTGTAAGAACATTTACAAGTTGTACTAAAGGTAACTGGTAACTTGTACCAGCACCCGTAATACTTACTTATACTTATTTGCTTACTACTACAAATAACTATACTATAACTTATCAGATTACATTCATAATACAAGTATTGTTTGAGTGACATTAGTTAAAGGAATTGAAGTTGGGTGTATGAGGATGCTTTGAACAGATGGAACAAAGACAAACAAAATGGAGGATGTGCAAGGGCGGATCCAGAAGCTGGCAAGGGGAGGGGCACAAACGTAAGTGGTTGGAGAGAGTCAGATTCTCTTGTTAATTGCTGCATTTTTGAAGCAGGAAATAATCACCTCTTTAGTGTCTCACTGTTGATTTTTGCCATTTTAGCCTTTGCAAGATGGTTGTGATGTCTTATAAGCTGTCTAAAGGCTCTGAATGTGTTATATAACAGCAACGTGATAATTATTTTAGAGGCGCTTAGTACGCAAGAAAGTGCTGCGTAACAGTTTCAGTTAGTTTGACTTTGGTTTGCTTTGGTTTCAGGTGAATTTGTAATAAATGCTAGTAAAATGTGCATATTTTCGTGATTTTTATAGCTAAACTGATCTTGGCCTGACATAAAATTCATTATTTTAATTAGAAGCATGTCTGGCTCCTCCATGCACAGGTGGTAGGGGGGGATTTGCCCCAAATTCCCCATCCTGTATCCACCATTGGTGTGTGGATCATCTGAAGTAAAATTGGTTGTAAAATGATTCCAAAGAAACTGCTTTAGGTGTGTCTTGTTAGTAATAAAGATTGATTCAGATCTAGAGCCAGATTCTCTTGTTAGTTGCTGCATTTTTGAACCAGCAAATAATCACTTCTTAGCAGTGTTTTACTGTTGATTTATGTCATTTTGGCCTTCACAGATGGTTGTGAAAACTGTTTAAAAGGCTCTGAATGTCTTAACCAACATCAAGTCGCACATATCTAAGAAAGCATCTAACACTTGAAATTTTATAAAGCGTAATCTGAGTGATTGTTCAAGAGAAGTAAAAGCACAAACATATCTTACCATGGTAAGACCCCAAATGGAATCTGCCTCAGTTGTTTGGGACCCCTGTTATAATGTTGATGTAGACAAATTGGAAAAAATCCAGCGTAGAGCAGCCAGGTGGGTCATCAGTGATTACAACAGAACTAGCTCCGTGACACAAATATTAAATCAACTATCCTGGCCTACCCTATGGACACGATGAAAGATATCTAGACTGCAACTGCTCCACAAAGTTCTCCATCAAGACACATCCCTATCAATTCCCCCATATTATCAATCCGTAGAGAGACAAACAAGACACTATCATCCCTTGCATTTTATCCTGCCCACACCATCAACAACATCTTATCAACAATCATTTTACTCAAGATCAATCAAAGAATGGAATGAACTGCCTGTATTTATTATAGAGATGACAAACTATGATGAGTTTACAACTAACTTGATATCACACTTTACAAACAATCAGCACCACACTAGTTAGTATATAATTGTACCTAATACTGTGTTCCCCCTTTTTCTTTCCTGGGCACATCAGCTGTGTTGACTGCCCAGTAATCATAAATAAATAAAAATAAAACATGATAATTAATTTTAGAGGCGCTTAGTACGCACGAAGGTGCTGGATGACATTTTCACAGCTAGCTTGACTTTGGTTTCAGGTGAATTTATAATAAATGCTATGTATATTTTCATGAGCTTTATATGATCTTGGCCTGACATAAGTTTATTATTTTAATCAAAGTCAATGGTATGGCTAGGCCTGCGCCTAATATGCCGGCATAATTTTGAGAATAATAGGTCACTACTTTGGTTAGAATAATTCCGGAATAATAGGATGGTTACAGGCATAATTTTAGAATTATCGGACGTCCACGGGAAATTAAGGGGAGTGTCTCTTCTTGATTAACTAGAAGAAAGAACCTAGCTACTAAGAATGATAGGTAACTGGCATTATTATACAAGTGCTGGCTGAAAAGCCTCTAAAAGATCGATATACTCTAATAGAGCGCTCAAATACTCTAATAGAGCAGTCAGATCGTTTCATGTTAACAATCTGCAGACAGCATCAGGGATTTAACTGCATGATTATCTGAAACTTTTACATCTTATACCAGTGTATCTACAAACATATTGATATTATTATCTACTAAACTTAGCATGTAGTTATAGCTACAGCTTTGATACACTTAGCTATATTATTATTATTACTCCCGATAACCATTTAAAGTCTGTTGTAATGGCTACAGCCATTATGTGTAAGGTGAAATGCTTCATTTATGGTTAGATATTAATTAATTCTGGCAATACTACAGCATCTTGAGAACTAAGTGACTATAGCTACAGAAACTAAATTGGCATTATTATGGAATAATAGGCTAGATAAAAGAATTAAAAAAAGAATAATAGGAGAACTGATTTTTTGGGAAATTCTGGTTAGAATAATAGGTAAAATTTTGAGCATATTAGGCTCAGGCCTAGGTATGGCTGACTGCTCCAGGGGGGCATTTGCCCCAAATGCTCCATCCTGGATCCGCCATTGATCACCGGGATAATCACTGCGTAGTGGTTTCACAACACCTCCGTATACTATTATGCACTAATTCCGTGTTACGGAATCGTTCCTAGTCTGCGAGGACGAACCGGCTAGGACCTACCCCCGCCTAAATACACATAACTGACCTTATATAGTGCGGCTTCCGTCAAGGAGAGAGTGTCCAATGATGAACTATTGTTTTCTGCTATTCGTCATTCTCAGGTTGTATTGTAGGGGCGTCGTCTCCAATACTCTTGACTCCCCATGTGTAGAACATACTATCATCAACCAATCTCAGCTAGACCACTTCTTAGATAACATCACGTCACAGCGACGAGAAGGACGAGATCCAAGATGTATTCAGCTGTCACTAACTGCTAATACTTATCAACTAAATATGACAAAGTTTGTGCATGGAGTTGGCTTGAAGGAAGATGACAGCTTAACAGTCACGGGAGAGAATCGTGCAGTCATCATAAACTGTGTGGATGATGCCCCAAACATATCGGATGGTCTGCAGAGTAGACAACTATTACATGCCTCAATGGTTGTATTTGACGGACTAGTGTTTACTGGATGTATCCTTCCAATATATGTGGAGGAAGTGAACACTGTGGTAATCCAGAATTGTGTGTTTCAGTAAGTGTGTCAGTCTTGTAGTTACAGCTCTGTTGTTGCATACTGTTGTTTGTTGTCGGCCATGAATATACTGATTACTGATTGAAGAGTTCACACGCCAACACAATGGCAAGGAACTTCTTTTCTATTTGTGTATAATTCCGTTCCACCTACATTAACGAGTTTGACAGACTCATAGGTAACAGGTTGCCTATGTTGTAGAATTGTGGCTCCTAAGCCCTTTTCTGAAGCATTATGTTGTATGGTGGCTTCGTCATTACTCATTAGGGCTGTACCGGTACCAATATTACAAGTGTCATTTGCAATCAATAGTAGATCATACAGATATTTCACTGGAGTTATATGTACTATTAAAAATACCATGAAAAGTGCCTTACTTGCTAAAGTGTAAATGGTTGAGGTTTTATCTAGCAGATCCTACGTAGCCTTAGTTACATGGTGTGGGTTCAAATCCCAGGTTGGACAAGCATTTATTTTCATTTACTGGAAGTTTTTTTTTTGCACCATGCTTTTTTGGTTTATTTGTTTTGTTCTGTGATTTGCACAAAAACAGACAAGTTTGTATAATACCTTTTGCGAACAGTCATAAGTACCAACAACTAAAAGGATTACATTGTTGAAAAAGCATATATCAGATGTAAAATGTACAGCATCCTCACTATCTCTAAACCACCTAACTGGCTAAAGGATTGTGTCAAATGCTAATATGCAGAGCAGTTTTTAAACATTAACTATGTAGTTTTTAACATCAACTATGTAGTGTTTGATTGAACTGTGATTGTGCAGTTTTTGTACATATATTGTGATGTAAAGGGGTGAGGATGTAGAACATTGTACTATATTGTTTTGTAAAGGAGGGAGATTTTAGGGATAATTGCATAATGTATTAGTATGCACATTAGAGTTGTGAACCTGATAACAAATTCAAAACTGGTTAACTGGTAACCAATAACTGGCAGTTAACGGGTTAACTAGTTTCTGTGTAATACAGTGGTATTAATTGGCAAACATAATGATACTCATTGACAACATGCCTGCTGGAAGCTTTAGGGTGGTACCAAAGTGATCATCAACATCCTGTCTTACAATAACAGTTATTATAATCACATATTTACACTTGCTTTGAGGGGTAATTTTTGGTTTACCAAATGGGTGGGCAAAACCGGTTTAAAGGCTTCTTAAACAGTAATTAGCTGACCTAGACAATATTGGTTAATAAATGGTTTTTTCATACCGTTTCACAGCACTAATGCACCTGCGGGTGAATTGTAGTGCTTTCAATTAGAACAATGAACATATACGAAAATCTAGCCAGCATCAAATTAATCTTTTTTGCGACTTTAGTTACCACGACAAGTCATTAATTAATTGTATTATTACTAATATTAATACTCCTGTAACTCTTAGCTCATAGTTAAGCTCATGAACAGATGGGAACAAATAATTACTTTAGAATTCAAACAAGAGTCCCAGATCTTAGGCTAACCCTCAAGACTCTCAGATCCATGTACCGAGCCAATTTTTAGGAAGCCAATCTATAATGTACCTAAAAGACTACAGCTGATGTTAATGAGGCAGCAGAAATATGCAAGTGGAATTTGGCACCTAGCAAGGCAATGTTTCACATGCAATGATCGTGCAACTAACCAACAAAAGAGCCACTAATGTCACCAGAAATACCAACTACTGTAATTCGCTTTATTTTCATGCAAAAAAAAAAAAAATCTGAAAAATTTTCGTAAAAATTTTTTTGTATGATTTATGTGAATGACTGCTCTATTAGAGTAGTTCGATTTTGTGTAAAACTTTTCATGTAAGAAATTTTTGTAGATGATTTGGTATATGAAAAACGAAAAATAAATGCGACTTACGGTACACCAAGCTATTGTAGCACACATCTCTTTACATTTGCAGGAAAGTCATACCTCGACTATTCGGTGAGCCACAACTCAGAGCTCAACAATATGAAGATTTTGTTAAACACTAATGACAAGGCGGAATCAGCAGCAAAAACAAGTTTAAAAGGTGACCCAAGACAACATGCAAATAAACCTGGCACTACTGACATGGCATAACACGTGAACAGAAGAAGGCCACTACAGTCCAGTGCAAAGTTGCACTCATGACGAAAAAGAACACAGTTGTTAATCTCCAGCAAACTTCTGAAAACAGAAGTCACAAAGGGAGTAGTAGAGGAAATTAAATGTTAAAGTACTTCGTTTATGACCAGCTTTTGACAAGCATTTTACCTCCCAATTGGTCATGGTAGCCTAGGATGAAACGATCATGCAGCATCTGATCATTTAAGTTCCCCAACTTTCTGCCAAATGTCGTAAACAAATTATATGTACTGGCTCACAGCATCACTTTGCTGTTGCTGGGCTGAGCGAAATAAGTACCATTTGTATAGCATGTTCTGGGTAGGTGCAAAATGTTCCTCCAACTTTTCGAGAATGTTTGTTGATTTTTTTCTGTCTTCATCAGTAAGTTCTCAGCACAAAAGGATTTGTCAGCACTGTCTTCAATGTAAGTGCTTGTATTGCATCATCTTCGGTGGTTAGTTGTGTTGCAATGGCAAAGTCGTCGTAAGCTTCTTTGAATGCATTCCTATTCTCCAGAGAGTCAGTGGGTAGTTGATAGTTCACCGTCTCTACTCTGTACACTTTAAACCTCTTTACTTCACACACCGTTCATTATTCTAATTAAAAGTACAATTACAATTCACATGCATGCACATAGCTACTTTTACATTATGCAATAACTAGACATGATGACTATTTGGAATATAAAAGTGAACTGACTCTGGTTATTAACATGTGCTAAGTACACTTGTGCTGTAGGATCCTTTGGTCCTCTACGTTCTACGTACCATCCCATTTCCTACACAAGCACACAGTTCCCTAGTAAGAAGGTATTCATGGAATAAGTAAGCATAGAAGTTGAAACATCGATCTCAGTAAAAATTTTAATATTGTGTTCACAAGTCTTACTACTGTAATCCAAATGCTGAAATATTTTGAAGTACTTAAATAGTTATTGGGAGTCTCATATACAATTTTTGGGGCTCATAGGTCACCCTTTAGTGAGTGAAAGTTTTAATTTTATTTACAAATCAAAGGAATAACAGTGGCAGTGCCAGATACATTAATTTTAACTATGCAACTTACAAAATTGAGTGTAATGCATGTCAAGTTAGTCTATTAATTCGACATGCAAGGCAGTGAGTTCCATAGTTGAATACTGTAGCTGTAGGCAGAAATGAGTGGTAGAAGGTGTTTATTCTTGAGGAGTAATTAAGGAATTTTATTTGGTGACCTCTAGTCCAGATTATAGATCTTTGAAGGTAATCAGAGAAGTTTACAGATGCACAGTTAATAATCATGTAATACATAGTAATGATGGCTTTAGAGCTCCAATGTTCAAGAATTTTCCAGTTTAGATGATCATCATACTAGAGCAGGGGCGGATCTAGGGGGGTTTCTGAGGTTCCCAGAAACTAGTCAAGTGTATTCAGGTAATCAAAATTATATTATACAGTGATTTGCAATGGTACAAAAGTTCAGATCGAAATACTCTAATAGAGCAGTCAACCACTCTAATAGAGCAGCCACATTTTGTATTTCTCTTAAGAACTGTAAGTAGCTAGCTAGCTACTTTATTTACCTGTGCCACCACAGTAAAAAAATAGTCCAAAATCTTATAACAGGATGTTAAAATCTGAAAATCGTCCTGGGGCATGTCCCAAGACCCCCAGAACAACATCCATGTCTGCAAGTTGTATGCTTCAAATGTCAAATTTGCTCTGTCCCTTAACTCTTTAGTCAGCACCTGATACTGTACCAGAAGCAAGCACAATTAAGCAAGCACAATTAAGCAAGCACAATTAAGCAACCTGCATTATACCTAACTTAATTATATTTTAAACTGTCAATATTGCTACCAGGTTCAATTTCAAATTATACAATTTTATGGAAAATCTTGCCCCCATACCTCCCTAGATTTAAATTTGCTTCTAGCAAAGGTTTGGAAACCAGTCACTAAAATTCCTGGGGCCGCCCTTGCTAGAGTATCTGGATTAGTTATTTTTAATCACATATCTAAATGCACATCGCAATTATCAATAGCTGAAATCTTCATGCTTGTTTTTCAGCTATGTTCCATCTGTTGTACAGTTTTCCAAATAGAATACAGTATAAGCAGTGTCTCTGCTAACAATCCAGCTCCAAAAAATTATAGTCAAGTGCTCATCCCTTGCAAAGTGGCCATGCTTCAGTTCCAGCTATATTCAACATGTTATACAGTGTTACAATCAAAAAACAGTATGAGAAGCGCCTCTGCAATAAATCCAGTCATCCTACATAAAATAAAGAATGCATGAAAGCCATGCAAAAAGGAGTGGGACACAAAGGAGGACAAAGCTACCGTAGGTCTACCAAATTAGCTGATTACATTGATAACTGATGTTACAGTGTCAGAATTAGTCAATACTGACAACCGATCCAAAAAAAATAATGCTAACACTAAGAATTAATATAACACATCTGAGAGTATCCTTTTGAATCACTCAACATCATTTGCAGAGGCTCTGTATTGTGTAAGTCACTCTCCTCTCCACTATTACTAACACACTCATCCTCATCATTATTAAATGATTCATATTAGTAATAATTATAAGCATTGATATATGTATGCTAAAATATAAGGTGACCGCTAATAATGGTACTCAAAGTATTTACCTGTACTTTGACTTAACCAAAACCGATTAATCAGCTAGTGTCCAACACTACCATGATGCATGTATTATAGCTGCCATGGTTGGTGAAAAGGCGTTTATCAGGCCAAAGCAACATTGGAAAGTGAAGCATTCAAGCCTGTAGCCTGTAGCCCATAGCCGTAGTTATGCTTGGTCTGATGCATTAGTCAGGGTGAAAATCAGTTAATATAAAATTTCAAAGAAACTTGTTGGAAGGGTAGAGTCCTGCCAAGCTTTTATGAGGATTAGTGAGTCTGGTTTTTGGGTGATGTTCTTGGGCAAGAAAGCCCAAATCTCCATGATCCCTACTATAACACACCTGATATACTGTATGTATTGCTGGAGTAGTAAGAAAAAGTAATATTCAATTTTTTTTCAATTAGGGTATTCATACAGGTTTGACAAACCCAAAATCTATGTAATAGTTAGACTTCAGACCACAGGGGTCTAAGTAATTTAGTAACCCTCAGGCCCTGTAGTAGCACCTTCGCTTCGCTCAGGCGCCACAACACAAGACCATCAGGTTACTAAATTACTTAGACCCCTGTGGTCTGAAGTGTCTAAGTTATTTAGACCCTTTATGTAGTTGTTGTACCTTAACATTGTTGTCAGCTGCTTGTAACAGAGAAATGTAGTGTTCATTAGTAGAAACAAGCCATTACTCCACCCGTAAATTAATTTTCAGGTGGCGATGCGTTGCCAACGCTACCAGTGCAGGTGCGCGTAATAAACATGAAAAGGGTCTAAGTAAACATGAAAAGGGTCTAAGTAACTTAGACACCGCCAAAATCCACCAAATCCACCACAAAAAGGGTCTAATTTATATTTAACCCTTAAACGTGCACGCGAATTTACGAAATATTGCACTGAAATCGCAAGGGCCATTTAAGTGGCCCTCCATATTTGGCACAGAGGTGCGCGCGCTAGGATTACGTGATCGTGAAACGGTTTAGTGCAACGGAAAGCCACGTTTCTGGGCTTTAATTCGAGCTCAAGAACTTTGTGCTGTGATTAAAGATAAGCGAGATATGGATGAAAATACTGTTGTTGATCAACTTTTCTATAGCGACACCGACGATGACTGGAACAACTCGGACGAAGAGGACTCTTTTGTCCATGGAGAAGACTCTTTTGTCCTTGATAGGCTTACCAGGGAACAAGACGGTAAAATGGCGGACAGATGAATCGGTCCTATCACTTCGCCTGCCATTATAGATGATTATGGCGGTGTGGAAGAAAATGATCGTGAGGAAGAGTTCAGCAACGACGAAGAAGACATCGAGGAAGAAACAAACGATGATTATGAAGGTATAATGCTTTTCACATGTTTTATAACTTGAGTCCTGCTTCTTCTAATAGCTGATGTAAGATATTGTGAAGGTCATGATGAGTCAAGCCATCCTGGACCATCTGGGCTACATAGTGGAGTGAGTGACGGTGGGATGGGTAGCCTGGAAACTGAATACCCCTGTAGTGGTTCTCCTGTGGCCTACCATGGCTCTCCTGTTAGTTCTTCTTCTCCACATGTCCCATTTTCACCTAGTGATAGAGGCAGGGACTACTCACCATCTCCATCTGATCCTTTGTCTGGTAGAAATAGAGGGAGGGGTAGAGGTAGAGGAAGGGGTAGGGGAACTGTGTCTACAATGGATCTTGTGCCTAGTCGAGGTAGGAGGAAAGGTACTGGTAGGGGTAGAGGTACCAGTAGGGGTAGGGATTTGGCTATCGAAAATGCTTATACTCTAGAGTGCTGTTTCACACCTGTGAATGATCGTAGGACCATCAAAAGCTTTAGGGAGCAACTGGCTACTAAACTTTTGTCAACATAGCTCACGCCAGCATGGAGGACGTCAATCACAGGCTCTTCTTCCTCAATCGCCTGCGAGGCTTGAGGAACGCCATTTCATAGAGAACCTTGGGACTGACGGTGACTGTGCAGTGTGTTCTGACCGGAAGACACATAGAAAACGTACTAAGTATGGCTGCGTAAATTGTGGAATGGTTCATTTGTGCCTTGAAAATTGTTTTAAGATATACCACACCAAGGAAAACTATAAATAAATAAGGGGTGTATGCTATTTACTGTGTCTTAAGACTTTTTACAGGTTCAGCCGATGTATATAGTTTAGATGTGTTGACAGTATTGTCTGTTTAGTTATGTACAGAGCTGTTTGTAATTCAGGTTTTTCCACGATTGTGGTTTTTTTCTCTGAAATCACTTGGATCGGTGGTTTCTAAATGAGGCAAACCCTTTACTGAGTAAAGATCCCAGCTCTTTAGTGTATATATTTCATGTACATTTTATGTTTGAAAAGTTTTTCAAATTCTAATGCTAATAATACTTTGTTTGATGAACAGTGCATGATAAAATGGATTGCTGTTGGTATTTGATTGACCAGTCACCAGAATACGTCTTGGCAGCACGTTGAAATGCCACAGTGATTGTGTTGGAGTTCTTTGTTACATGCCTATAGGGTAAAAATAATTATGAGAATACGACATTTTTTTTCAATTCACAACTACCTGAGAGTTGTAGCTATGTCAATGGAATTTCACCACCTTGTATCAAGGGTACCACCCTTTCTAAACACCAAGTGTTGAGGCGAATGGACAGAGGAGCTGCCTACCATGATGATTATTTCCAAATGATGCGCGTATTGCTGTGGATAAATGGAGAAGTATTATTGATAAAAACATAAGAATAATATTGGATAAACCCCAGGTTATCCACCGTCTGTGTACCAAGTTACAAGCTGACACATCAAGCATTTTCACAGATACAGTCGTGTAAAGACGTGCGGTTACTTCGCACAATTGTGTGAATACCACAAGTTTTTTCTAAAATTCATAAATACCTGAGAGTTGCAGCAATGTCAATGGAATTTCACCACCTTGTATCAAGGGTACAACTCTTTCTCGACACCAAGTATTGAGGCGAATCGCCAACGGAGCCACCTACCATGACGGTTATTTCCAAGTTATGCGCATATTACTTCGGATAAATAGAGAAGCATTAATGATAAACAATTGATAGTCCGATGGGTAAACCCCAGGGTATCCACCATCTGTATACCAAGTTTCAAGTTGATACGTCGAGGATTTTCAGAGATACAGCCTTGTAAAGATGCGCGATTATTTTCGCGAAAGTAAGCATAAACTTTCGTGCATTTTCGGTGTAATAAATAATAGGGCCATTATAATGGCCTTTGCGTGTTTAAGGGTTAAAGGCTTGTTTGTAAGATAAATATGACTTATAAAATTTAAGGTATTTTGAAAGGTTCATATCAGGTGATCCCTGTATTAAGAAATGGCACAGACTTGGATCTACATGAGCAAACGTTATGCTCCAAAATCGTTATTAAGGCCACATAAACTTAACCATTAGTTTCTCCTCCTTCTGTACTAAAAATAGCCTTGTGGGAGGGCAGATGTTTATTTTAATTTTTACTAGCTATGTAGATAGCTGAATTACATAGCTAGCTAAGATGACTCAAAATGCAATTTTCTTAGATTGTTCTAGCAAGGTACCAACTATAAAGGTGCTAATTGACCTCCCGTAGCCACTAGTGGTGCAATATATCCTTGATGAAGTAAGAAAAAAACAGTGATGCAGGCGGGGATGAGAAGCCAATAATTAAGGTTATGTGGCCTAAAGCGCTGCAATTTAGTCAAAGTGTAAAGTGTTTTGTACAGTGATTGAGAGATAGATTATTAATTTTGTTACTGGAACTGGTCTTATAGCCTTTCCAAAGGACAATATCTGCTATGACAAAATATGATGTCATAAATGACAGAATGGCCGTGTTAGTATGGGGGATTCAGAGATTTTAGCATGTAGTATTCGAAATGTATGTTGTCTGTAGTTTTTTACACATCGAACCACGAGATAATCAAGGTAAGAAGTAATTCATGTACCGTGACGATGCAGAACCCACTCCAACAAGGAAAGCAGACCAAAAATTATAAATTCAGACACAAATAGGCTTATTTGTATTGCTATATGCCTCACCTTCGCCCTTTTTCGAATTTATGAACACTATCATAGGGAAACCCTATCTTGCCCAATACCTTCCTGTACAAAGTAGCATGGCCATTTTGTTTAGTGACGTCAGAAAACGTCATTGCGGATATTGTCCATTGCATGTATACTTGGCAATCCATAACTTTACTTGTGAGTATGGTACCAGGCTGACATTTTGGTCACTTTACATTCCTAATAGCACTATTACTGTATGTAATTTTAAGACAATATGTTAAACACAGGATGAGTTATGACTCGTCAAATTTGGAAATTTGGAAAGGCTATAAGACACATTTATTCTGTACATAAGAAACATGTTTGTTGAAATGCTTAATAAATGTATAATTTTATAATGATGTTAAAATTTGCATGTCAAACATCTATCGAAGGACCTAACCTATCAGTAGAGAAGATTCATTTATTGTGACATTATGCATTACAGGGACAATCAATTTGGAGCAGTAAATATTTACAATTCACCAAATGTGATGGTGAAGAATTGTACGTTTTACAACAATACTTCTGATGGTAGCCACAGTACAAGACCATTCCAGGCAACTGGTGGAGGACTGTCTATATCATGTATCAATGGAATCTATGATAGTGTTAATGTTAGTATTAGTGAATGTAATTTCACTGATAATTCTGCTAAACTGCCGGACAGATTACAGAGTGACATTAATCGTATTGTTTTCCAAAGTGGTCGAGGTGGAGGAGTAGCAATCTTTGTTGATACTTCCGCACTAGTGAATTGTGTTGTAAACAACTCAGTGTTTTTCAGAAATAGTGCTGATGAAGGTGGTGGAGGGTTGTTTTGTTATGTAGAGGCACAAAATTTTCAGACCTTTGTGTTTGAAAATCTATTGTTTGTCAGTAATCGTGCTACAATCGCTGGAGCCTTATTGGTTGGTACATTGTACAGCAGAAGTGATTCAGAAGCAATGTCTAGTGTTACAATAAGTAATTGTATTTTTACGGAAAACACTGCTAGTATTGGAGCTGTATCAAATGTTTATTTTTACAATGGACTAGTTAATAATTCTGTGACGTTTAGAAGTTGTATATTCACTAACAACTCAGCTAGAATATATGCTGGTGCTGTTGATGTAGCATCATATAACTTCTTTGTGGACAGAAGTCATTATACTCCCGTAACTTTCATTGACTGGTAAGTGAACTGTAGCAGAATGAATGGTTGATGTAGTAAAACTGTATTGTGTAGTATATTTGATAGTAACCTTGGTGCTGATGCCGCAGCTATCAACATTGCTTATTACAATGCAAGATTTGATAATGTCACTTTTAGAAACAACATTGGAACTACTGTTAGAGTAAGTGATTTTGTCAACAGAAGGGCCCAACAGAGTATGCCTAAATAATTTATGTTAGGTAGTAAAGGAATCAGGAATTGTAAAGCAATTGTATTTCAGAAATAAAGTAAAAAAAATTTACTTGCAGTATAATATAACAGTATCTTGTTATCAAACACTACTAGTATAGAACTGGAATATTATAAGGATTAAGATGCTCTAATAATTATTATTGAGCATTCACCTGCTGTAATAAAGCAGTCACTCAGCAATTGCTTTTACAGCAAGAGATGACATAATTAGCTGTGGTTCAATCCATGAAAGATTAGGGAATAATTTTGGGGATGTGGGATGAAGGAAAACATTACTAATAATAAGGTGCTTGATTATTTTGTGATTTGGCATGGAGTGACTTGTGTGTAGCTATATTCTTCAGTTAAACAAAACTATATATGTGACTGGATTTTGGAAAAATGATCCAAATCGCACATTAGAAGTTTCAAGATAAACAGTTTTAAAGAATTCAAGCCAGCATAACTCTCCAAAGATAACAAGCATGCATATGAAATTTACACTAAAGATGCATCAATCTGTTACTTTTCAGACCACTTCCAGTACTTGTAGCTGCTCATAGAGTTTCCCACCCAATAAGATAGAAAATCTGAGCCGTTGGACTATCACGAGTGATCACAAAGGGGTGGGGGGTGGTGGGGTGGGCAAGGGTTAGACCTCAAAATGGAGGCAGACCACGATTGGAGTACAGAGACGAGATTACAGGGCTGTGCTGGCTCCTTAGTGGTTGATATGTAGCAAAATCCACAGATAAAATGTCTGGCCAACATTATCAGGCTGTCCACCAGTAAACTACTGATTCTTGCCAAGCCAGGTCCTTCACAAGGCCTAAAATCGCCATTAGAGTTCTACACACCACCCAGAAAAGATGTCTGTTGAAACTAACCTTGAGTAGTTTGAGTGATACTGAGTGTCAAAACTACTAGTGTGATAGTGTAGATGTCCACTGGAGGTGTTAGTTTGATTTTGCCTGATGTGCGATTTGGATCGGTTTTGTAAAATCTGGTCACATATACTGGATGAGATGCAGACTTTTCTTCTCTCTATTAAGATCAGCCATTATATGTTTGAGGGGTCATCGTTCTATTGCACGTATCCTACATTTGCCAGTATCGATCTGGCCTATTCTGAGGGCAGCCTTGCAGTGCCCTCGAATAGCTTTGTTCCTAATAGTCGCTGGTGTTATCCAGCTGTCCAGCACTTGACAGCCAGTACTGGGGTGGTGGCAAGGGTGTTTCATCTAGCCCGGAATTAATTGTAAGTATAGTGTCAGGAATTTGAATGAGACTATGTGACTGGATTTTGGGAAAATGATCCAAATTGCACATTAGAAGTTTCGAGATAAACAGTTTTAAAGAATTTAAGTCAGCATAACTTGCCAGGGCTAACAAGCATGCGTATGGAATTCACACAAAAGTTGCATCCATTATCTTTCAAATCATTTCCAGTACTTGTAGCTGCTTGTAGAGATTCCGCCAAATAAGATAGAAAATCTGGGCAGTTGGACGAGTGAAGTATCACGAGTGCTCACAAAGGGGTGGAGGGTGAGGGGTGGTGGGGTGTGCAAGAGATAGACTTTAAAATGGGGCAGACCACGATTGGAGTCCAGACACAGGGCTATACTGGCTCCTTAGTGGCTGATATGTAACAAAATCAACAGAAAAATGCCTGGCCAACATTATCAGGCCATCCACCAGTAAACTACTGATTCTTGCCAGCCAGGTCCTTCACAAGGCCGGAAACCGCCGTTCGAACTCTCCACACTACCCAGAAAACATGTGTATTAAAACCAGCCAAATACATACATACTATAATTGAGTGGGTGTAACAACACTGAAACATTCTTTAAGAACAATTAAAGAGTGCTTGAATGTTAAAATTTAGCATTAATTTTGTTGTTGCCCTACTTGGCATATTAAGGATATATTAAATTCTTGAAACAATCTGCTAGAGTAGGCAATGTACAGACTAGTATATTTTAAAATATTTAAAAATGCAGTAGGGATCCAAGCAATAAAAAGTAGCGAAACAAGAGGTGATGAATGATGGCTTTGTAGCATGTGTGACCGTCTCAGCAAAAACCCAACTTGTTCGCGTATTGAGAAAATCGAAATTTAAAAATAATTCGTAAAATTACGCATGCTACAAAAAAACTACGCAAGCTTTTATAAGGCGAAGAAGGAGGACTTAAATCGATTAAAACTATATACCATCTTATTCGCCTGTTCATGAAGAGTTCGAAAATCTTTGTTTCGTTTCTCTAGCTCCAACGGTATGCGTGTCACATGCGTTTGTTTACGATGCGGTAAACGTAAACAAGATTGTCATCATTTCTTCCAACAAACTGCCTTCATATCCATATGCACAAGTATCTATAGGGCTAATACTATACCTTACCTGATGTGCTGATCCATGGTGAACGGTTTAAGCCAAATTGCAACGTTGTAGACTAATCCAATTGGAAGTTATGGCTGCGAATGTAAGCGCCTATAGTTTATTTTCAGTATAGTCGCTGTACAAATCGATTACCTTGCTCTTCCTACTGTCTATCGCTATAATTCCAAAACTACACACCACAGAAGCTGAAACTTTGGTGGTCCATTCCTTGGACACTGCTGATATTGCTGAGTGAATAAAAAAAATTGATTGTGCGAACAAGTCGGGTTTTTGCTGAGATGGTCACATGTTTTGCTCTATAAGAAAATCCCTACATCGGCATGTTATACCAGTTATTTTGTTCAATGCAAAGTAAGGATTTTCCAACTGAGCTATGCTGTACAACCATCATTTATCTCTTTTTTCACTACTTATATAACACTTGGATCCCTATTTAATTAATATTAGTTTGTAGCTATAATTAAACCAATTATGCATGCAGATGCATTGTTTTTGAAAATCGTTTCTAGCATGAAGACAGAGCAAACAGTTATGTAGACCTATAAAGATAATGTATTCCTACATGTCAATGTATTGCCTACTCTAGCAGATTGTTTTAAGAATTCAGTCCAAGAAGGACATCAACAAATGCTAAATTTTAATATTCGAGCACTCTTTCTTAATGGATGTTTGAATGTTGTTAAACCCACTCAATTATAGTATGTATGTGTTTAGTTGTATCCTCATAATAACCTGTGGATGCAAATACACGCAATCATGAAATTTGGCTTATTTGTAGCACTGCTTTATTCACTAGAAATATTTCAAAATATTTTTATGCTAATTCCTGACATAATACTTACAATTAATTCCGGGCTAGATGCAACACCCTTGCCACCACCCCCAGCACTGGTTGTCAAGTGCTGGACAGTGGACAGCTGGATAACACCAGCGACTATTAGGAACAAAGTTATTTGAGAGTATTGGCTGCCCTCAGAATAGGCCAGATCAATACTGGCAAATGTAGGATTACGTGCAATAGAATGATGACCCCTCAAACACATAATATGTAGCTGATCTTAATAGAGAGTAGCAAAATCTGCATCTTATCCAGTACAAACACCAACTATAACTCATTTCCCGCTTGTCAGCCAACATGAAAGCTAGTTTCTTATACACTGTGGTTGCAGTTGGTCCCATACCTCTACACAAGCAGAAAAAGCCAGAGGAGAGAAGCAAGCTCTCTCAACCTCTCTCACCCTCTCATCATAAACATCTCTGTTCTTGTGCTCATTGGTTACATAGCATTGGGACAAAGAAAAATGCAAATAGGAGCTTGCAAATGGGTTAACACCCTATTGTCAAAAAGCTCATGCTGCCTATTCAGGCCCCAAAAGTCCATCAAGTCGTACACCATCCTCCACACAAGTCTGAGGCAGGTTGGGACCTGCCAACCATAATGATCAAACGTTTCACCATACATTTCTATGGGAAGCTATAAAAGTACACTATTCATTACTACCCTTTCCCAAACTTGTATTGGAGCCAAACCACATGTGTCTGTTGTTGACACTTTGACTGTCACCACTAATCATCTGGTTGGCTGAAATATTAATTTTCTTGAGAAAAGTCCACTTTTTGTTTTTAGCAGTTTTTCAGGATCCAAGTTCAAGTTGTACATGTGTACTATAGTCTATTCAATTACTAAAATGATAACTTTGCATTATGAGCATGAACAGCTGCAAAAAAGGTAGATTTGCGTGTAGGTTAGAGACCTAGCACAAGGATCTTCGTGGATTTTAAAAACCGAGCAAAGCAAAGTTTTTAAAATACACGAAGATCCGAGGACGTGGTCTCTAACTGACTTAGAAAATGTATGCATTATATATGGTCATATAGGTGGAGTCATTGTGGGATTGGGTTATATGTCGTACTGAAATCATCGTGCAATGTTAAAATAATCACGGAGGAGTGAACATGTTTTTGTTGAAGTGTTGAAAAAGATCGAAGTTCGCACCGCTTCCTTTCGCAAGTTAGATTAATTGGATCTGGCACAGCTGGGAAACGGCAGTAATCGATAATGTCGAGCCGGTTTAGCGGTAGCCAGTGCCTATGGCGTCACAGCAGTGTAAAGAACACATGTGTCAAAGAAGCAACTTGTGTGGATTTATATGATGGGAACGAATTGTCACAAGTTGTGCCTTCAGTGGTGCCACAGTAATACGAAGAACAGGCATGGTTTCTAATATGGACCACACTTACATTACACGTAGCGAAAAGTAACGTTCTACAAGGAAGATTACCTAGTTAGGTCGTGGTAAAGTCCATCCATAGGTTAATAGACGACAAAAATAGCCATAAAACACTCTAGAAACAGATGGGCGCTTAAAAGAATTTTTCGTGATATTTTTGGACTTCTCCGTTAATCGTAACAAACGTACGTACAACGCTACATTGTATCTCCCATAATCGAATTCTTTTAGGTATGCCTATAAAATGAATAGAGTGGTTAAGCACATGTTGGCCTGGGTGACTGGTCACCCACTGCAGGCTATCAGCCTGATTATGCTTGGAGGGAGCATTGTAAATCAATGATCGAAAGTGAGATTTGTGATGTTTGAGGTCTTTTCTGCTAGCAGGTTTCTAACCATTTTAAGAACCTGCTAGCAGGTCTCTTAGTGGATTTTAAAGACCTCATTATCCTCCAAAGATCAAAGCATATTATGCATACCATTTTATCAATACTCTTGTGAAATTTGTACAAGAAAATTAAATGCTAAAAACAACTAATCTATATAAAGTAAAAGAATGTTAAAAACAAGGTAAAATCCTAGTTTTACGTCCATAAAAATAGAGTGTGGGTGGGATAACGAATGTTCGAATTTTGAACTAATACATTCAAATGCTAAGTTGAATAATACATTCAAATGTTAAGTTGAATGTTTTGACATTTGTTCATGCCCTATCTACACCCATTTTACTGTTGCAAGAAATATTCGAGCAAACATGTATGGATGATGTGCTATTCTCCCACAAGTGAATTTTACATGCTGAATATAGTGTATACAGATTAGGGAAAATAATTATTTTCCTGTTTGTGTTTGAATTATGTGTGAGCTGTATTATGTAATTGATATCATATATATTATGTATACTGAATACCTGAAAGCCTGAGTATTGAGTACATGCATATCGGGACCCTAACATGCTGTACATTGTATAATTATGAAAACTATGTGTAATGCTCTTGGTTAGGTAATTGCTGCAAAGGTATACAATGGTAGAGTCACATTCAATGGTAACAGTGCTGCTGGTAAAGGCATTGTCAGTATGGGTGGAGCATTATATCTCCTCTCCTCCAGTCAAGTTCTACTTCACAATGGCACACATGTTAACTTTGTTAACAACACTGGCAGGTAATCACACAGTGGTTTTGGTAGTGTAACATGTATGTGTGTAGGGTGGGTGCAGCAGTTGTGGTGGAAATTGATTCTCCAGTTATACCACCAGTATTCAGAAATATCAATGGACATTCTCTCTGCTTCATTCAATACTCAGATCCATCTGTTCCCTTTGAATCTTTGAATCCTAATTTTGTAAGTTGTAAGCATACTAACCTGTTCTCTTGCAGATCATATGTGCTTGTAGACCTCCATTAATTTTATGGACAATGAAGCTATTGTTGGACATGATGTGTATTTCAGCGTAGAACTATGCCCGTGGTTTCCACCTCCACAGGGATTGCCATTTATTGCATATGACAGTAGAGAAAAAGGAGTTTTACAACCGCTAACCCCTGCTCAAACAATGGAACTATATGATGAATCTGTAAGATGATCTACTGTAACAGTGCAAGTATGCATAAGTATGTATATTAATCTCTAACATAATTATAGGTAAGAGCCTATCCAGGTGAAATAGTTAGAATACAGATGATACCTAAAGATCAACTAAACCAAACTACATTGGGAATAGTAACTTTAGAATGGTCAAGAAATAGTGCTGAGATCAATGATGATGTACTATACAATATGCGTAATCAAGTGAAGTGATATTTTTATGTCTTGTAGGATGCTTACTTCTCCTTCAGCCCTTCTGCTAGAGTACTGCATCCTCAAAGCTTGAGTTATAATGTCAGTTACACCATTGGAGCAACAGATAATGTTATCTATGTGAATCAGACGTTTCTCATTATGGTTGAACTATTTCAATCACCTGTGAGTTTGTATAGGTCAAGACTTGCTTGTATGCTTACACAAATTTAGACATGCCCTAAATTTAAATATACATATGTACATCTACACATTGAGTGATGTGCATGATTAGGGATCATACAAATTGTGATATTCTTAATATCATGTGAATCACAGGATAGTTATACAGCAAATATACAACTCAACACAACTCAACACTCCTAAACTATGTGTTACATGAAAGTCTGTATGCACAGTCACCTGTGCGCATGGGTGTTAGTGTTACATCACTACAGTCCTCCCCCTTTAGTGAAACGATGAGGGGGGCGTCGGATATGATGTGATTGACGCAAGGGTACAATGGGCTGAACATCCACAGAATCATTTACATGTGGCAAAATTGGAAGAATGTCATCAATGTCATCCGAAGATTGATTGTCCTGGGTAACAGTATTGTCTGTACTGTCTCTATGATGGATGTGATTTTGATGCCTATGAACTTGACGTTTGTCTTCCAGTTCTACAAGAAAAGTAACTGATCCTGTCTGCTTATAATGACAATAGCAGGAAGCCACTGTGGATTACCATGAAAATTATCCACAAAAACTGAGGAACCTTCTTTAAAGCTATGGCGCTTGGCATGTTGATCATGTGCCGCTTTTTGCTGGGTCTTCTTCTGATGGATTTTCACTGCAACATTTGGTTTCAATACCAGTGTTGTGTGTAGTTTCCTACCAAACATCAACTCTGCAAGGGAAGTACCAGTAGTTGACTGTGGAGTCACATGGTAGCAGGACAAAAATCTTGCCACTGTAGATTCAATGGAACCTCCTGTGATATTCTTTGAATGTCTGTACATATCGCTCCGCCAACCCATTTGAAGCAGGGTGGTAGGGAGGAGTGAGGACATGTTTAATACCATTGGCCTTCGAAAACATTTGGAATTCATCACTGCAGGAAGCTGACCCATTATCTGAAACAAGGACTTCTGGCAGTCCTAATGTTGCAAAGGTTGTTTTTAATTTATCAATAGTAACAGCTGTGGTTGAGGATGATGTGACATGAACTTCTAGCCACTTGGAATGACTGTCAACAATGAGCAAAAACATTTGGCCAAGGAAAGGACCAGCATAATCTATGTGAACCCTAGACCATGGCCTATGTGGCCATTCCCATGGACGTAAAGGGGCTGTGGCTGGCATCTTCCTGTTACTCTGGCAAGCAACACAGGACTTCACTTTGGATTCGATCTCTGTGTCCAGGCTGGGCCACAACAGGTAACTTCTTGCTAGTCTCTTCATTCACTCAATGCCCGGATGTCCAACATGTAATTCATCCTGTAAGGTTGCTGATCATCATTATCTGGCTTCAATGGCCATCCATGTAAGACGTACTGTGTAGCTGTTGCCAACAGAGGGGAGCATTGGGTCCACCGACTAATCTGTGCAGCTGTTACTGGAGTAGAATTGAAATGGTTCATTAACAAGATAGTGTCTCCTGGAGCTGGCACAGTGGATGGCACCTCTGGCAGTGGTAAGCGACTACAAGCATCAGCATGGGCTTGCTGTGAACCTGCTTAATTTCATAGTCATAAGCATCAATTGTTAGGGCCCAGCGCTGTGTGTGTGCAGATGCCATCACTGGAATAGCTCTAGCTGGATTAAAGATGTGTTTGTGGTCAGTATACACAATAAAATGTTTGCCATGAAGATAATGATGGAATTTCGTTAAGCCAAATATAATTGCTAGCCCTTCCTTGTCTAACTGAGCATACTTGACTTCAGTGGGTGCCAGAGTGCGAGATGCAAAGGTGATTGGGCGTTCCACATCATTAGCTAGTCTATGCGACAAGACTGCTCCTATTCCGTAAGGAGAGGCGTCGCAAGCCAAAATTAGGGGCTTTGAAGGGTCAACGTGCATCAGTACAGCATCAGACTTTAACTGGTCTTTGATCTTTTGGAATGCTGACTCATCTTCAGTCTTCCACACCAGCGAGCATGCTTACGTAACAACTTGTACAGAGGGACTAGGGTAGAAGCCAAATTGGTCAAAAATCTGCCATAATAATTCACAAGACCCAAGAAGGCTTTAAGTTGTGAAACATCTGTTGGAGGTGGGGCAGCAACAATGGCTTCAACTTTGGAAGGTGATGGTTTGAGGCCATCTGGAGTGATACAGTGACCCAGATACTCAACTTCTGATAGGAAAAATGAGCATTTGCTTTTCTTGAGTCGCATACCAGCTGTCTCTAATCGGGACAAGAGAGTGCTTAAATTGTCTAAATGATCTTTGTCTGACTGACCCAAGACTAATATACCATCTAAGTACACTGTAACATTAGGGATACCTTTCAACAAAGTGTCCACTGTGCGTTGAAAAACTACCAGTGCTGTAGACACACTGAAGGGTATTCTGGTGTATCTGAATAACCCTTTGCGAGCATTGATTGTAGTGTATTTACGAGACTCTTCAGAGAGCACCAATTGTTGGTGGGCATGACTTAAATCAAGTTTTGTGAAGTGTGTATCTCCCCCTAATGTGGCAAATAACTCTTCTATTCATGGTAGGGGATACACCTCAGGTTGAGCTGCTTTGTTTACAGTTAATTTATAATCCCCGCACAACCTGATACTACCATCTTGCTTAGCTACTGGTACCACTGGAGCAGCCCTGTCAGAGTACTGAACAGGTTCAAATACACCAACTGTCAACAACCATCTTCTACCTTGGAACGAATAGCAAAAGGTACTTGTAAAACTTTGGTTGAACTGCTGGGTCGACATGTAAGGTAACAGTTACCGCTTTCGCTGTACCTAGCTCATCAGCAAAAACTGAACTGTGTTTGTGTAACAACTGGGATAGAGTCAGGGGCGGATCTAGGATTTGTAAAAGGGGGGGCTAGCTCAAGGTACTAATCTGAGGTGTGCAAAGCATGCTGGAACTAGGAGGGTCTGCCCCCCCCCAGGAAAAGTGTGAAAAATAGATGCTAAAATACTGCAATTTGGAGACATTTCCACATAAAATTCATAATATTTTCTGCATGTATATATTTTATATACTGCCATTAGATTATAGTTATGGCTCGCTGAAGCATTTTGCTAATGGAAAAGTTTGGGTAGGTACAGACAACCAAGTACATGATGCACCCCTCTCACAATTGCACAACACCGAATAGGTGCATGTTAGAATAATAATGTTGAAAGTGGAAAATTTTGAAATTTGAACAATACAAGATTAAATTTGAGAGCATTTTCAATGGAAATTGTCTACCTCAATTAAGTATTGCCACACATATTAACTACACAAGTAGATGAATGAAGCCCTTTAAACAGACCATGCACTTCATTGTATGGGCAGAGTTGGAAAAATTCCATAACAGAACCAACTACATGTTTCCAGTGAATGTTCTATTAGAGTAGTCAGCTGACTGCTCTATTAGAGTATCTCGATCTTGTATACCTCCAATGCTGATCCGGGTCCTTGTTGCATAAACTTTCACTGATAATACCTTGGAAAGATGTTTATAAGGTGGTTTTATCAGTATTTGTATTATCAGTGATCATATAATTATGCTAAGACAAAATTTCATTATAATACTCAGCATATTGATCAAGTAAAGCCTAAATATGAAGGGGGGGGGGGGGCTTCAGCCCCCAAAGCCCCCCCTCCCCCCCGGATCCACCCCTGAGAGTGTGCTGTGTTGGTACATGATAAACACTAGACCAATCAATGTCTAATCTCAACTGTGTAAGCCAGTCCCTGCCCAACAATGTAGGACCATCCCCTTTTACTATCAACAAAGGTAATTGTCTAGCTTGCTTATGTTGTACAGACACATGTATCATGCCCAAAACAGGAATTGTGTCACCTGTGTACATAATATTATGTAAGTGTACCTGGGAGAGTTCCAGAGGTGGTAGATTCTCAACATTCTAAACTGCCTTGTAGGTTGCCTCACTCAACACTGACACTGCAGCACCAGTATTCAACTCCATTTGTAGCTCATGATTATCAACTGCTAAAGTTACATAGAATAGTGCTTGACCTGGTCCATGAATACTAAACATTGTATAAACATCTTCTTCTGGTGTGGCAGTGAGAGTAAGAGCTGCCTTAGGTTCAGACTGTGTGGATGACTTAGAAGATTGACTGGCTGAAGTTGAAGTGTTACTTTTTGTACCTCCTGTCTGAGTTGTGTTGCCTCCAGCTGTTGTGGTTTTCCATTTACTTTGGCACACCTTAGAGATGTGGCCTGTTTTCTTGCAAGCATGACAGATAACATCCACAAAATGACAGGATGATGGGTGATGTCGTTTGCCACAATGGTAACAAGGTTTAGTTGTTGTTGATTTGTCTGTCAACAAGTGCACCGAAGTGTTGGAGTGTAACTTGTGTGTGTCCCGGTCTGCAGACTCCATGGTTTGAGTGAGTTCAAAAGCCCTGGCAAACTTCAGTTTCGGTCTGCTAGCATGGCACACTGCATTTGGCTATGGCTATACCACAGACAAGACGATCTCTCTAATGTGTCGCCAAATTCACAATGTTCTGAAAGAGCACGCAAGTGTGCCACAGACGTCGATACAGACTCACCCGCTTGCCTCACGCAGGTATTGAACTTGAATCTCTGAACAATGACAGAGGGCTTGGGAACAAAGTGTTCGTTGATCTGCTTGACGAGGATAGCGTATTCCACTTTGTTTGGCTTCTGTGGCACCACGAGACTTCAAACCGGTTTGTAGGTGGCAGCGCTACATTGACTAAGAAGCGTTGTCCTCTGCTTGGCGGCATCAGTGATTTCGTGTGCTACAAAATAATTCTCAAGTCTCTCTATGTAGCTCTCCCAGTCTGCCGCTTCTCCTGAGAATTCACCTATTCCTCCACATGTTGCCATTTTTATCTTGTCACCAATGTGATATTCTTAATATCATGTGAATCACAGGATAGTTATACAGCAAATGTACAACTCAGCACAACACAACACTCCTAAACTATGTGTTACATGAAAGTCTGTATGCACAGTTACGTGTGGCATGGGTGTTAGTGTTACATCACTACACAAATAAAAAGTAGTGAAACAAAGGAGGTCGCCTACACCTGAAGATATACTAGTGGACATTAAATCCCTACTTCAGTCTATACCCACAGCTGAATTAAGAGCTTGTATATCTTCAGGTGTAGGCGACCTCCCCTGTTTCACTATTTTTTATTTCTATTATCCCAAATCGAACTTAAAGTTCTTAATTTTTCCTTATATGCACTTGTTTGATTACTTTTTTGTAACGTTATTATGACTGGTGAACCCAAGCATACCACATTAGAACTTAAAAAAATGGTGCCAGGCTTATTGTTTCATCTGAACACATTCCCCAACTATCAAATACTGAAAGAATGAAGTGGCCATTATATGCTTCGTTTTCAGCTATTTTCAGCCTGTTGCACAGTATTACAAATGAAGAACACTAGGAGAAGGATGTCTGCATCAACCCAGTCACAAAAAAAACTCGGATGTTTCCTATCAAACATGGGAAGCCAACATGTGGCGCTACCATGAATTGACACCTTGCGCTGTCAGCAAAGATAAATGGGACACAAAGGAGGACACAGGTAAGTCCACGAAGCATGCATGCATTGTATATATTGGGGTTTTCCAGTAAGGCTGAAGCAACATCGAACAGTGAAAAAATCAATCCCTTAGCCTTAGCTGTTATTGAATTATGTTCGTCTGAAAGCATCAACCGGTCAGTCAGTCAGTCAAGCAGTCACTCAGTAGAACATTCCACTAAAGAAAATGTTTAAAAATTTGTAATAACTTTTGGAAGCATTTCAGGTCATACTGAAGGCATTTTTGGGCTTGCTTATACCACACCAATACTCCATGAATGTATGGTGAGGCTGGTTTTAGGGTGATAATTTTGGCTACAAAAGCCCAAACTTTCATGATCCCTAATATATTCAGTACTATCATACAGTATGATATGTGACCGGATTTACGAAAAGAGGTCTTCCACACACATCCAAATTACCAACTTTGACAATTCATAGTTTCAGTTTGGAAAGAGCTATTGGTTAGTGGTACGCACCAACATAGCTGAATAGATGGTGAAAATTTCAGGTTAATATGTTACTTGAGCACTTATAGTTATAATCTCTCATGTTCACAGAATTGGATGTGTGTGGAAGACCCGTTTTCGCAAATCCGGTCACATATACAGTGTCCTTCAACTTTATTTGAGATGTGAAGTATTATTAATTACTGTATTACAATGTATACTTACTTTTTGTTTCCTAGGATCAGAACTCATCTTTTAACCTGACAGTCACTCCTTGTCCTGCTGGCCTTGTACTGCGTACAGTAGAATCATTGAATAAAGTAAAAGAGTATGAGTGTAAATGTAACAGGGGCCAAGATGAGAACATTGCTGAGTGTGTACCAGATGAGAAGAGATTGATACTAAAGGTACAATGAGGCTCTATGTATTCTTGTGGGTATTGATTGATTGTAAGTGACTATTGGTACAGTATACAGATTGGTGATGTTTATGTAGTTTGTCATTAGTTAAGTGGCATTTGACTATTGTACAATGTTTAACATAAATTTAGCCTTAGTATAAATTTTCAAATAAAAATGTAATTTGAAAACTACGTATTTATTAGTACCTTAGTTAGGGTGTGCTGTGTTATATAATGACGTATTGAAAATTGCTACTTACGTACATATATTATTTTGAGCTAGTAGTAGATACTGTATACATGTAGATAGTTACTTAAACAGATATTACAAGAGCTACCGCTACTCTGCATATGTAATACATAACTAAGTATTTCTGTGGTGCGTTTGCAACTTCTTATGCACAAAAAATTGGAATTTTCAACTAGAGTAGGGATCATATATAGCACATCGATAACAGGAGCGGATCTAGGATTTTGCTAAGGGGGGGAGGGGGGCACACAGGTAGGAGTCACTCCACAGTGTGTGAAGCACACACTGCGAAATACAAAGGATGAACTTTCTAAGGGGTCTGCCCCCCCCCCCCCCTCCAGGAAATTTTGAAAGTTTAACGTTCTTAGATTGAATTTGGTGGAAATGTTGACTAAAAGTTGTTGATAGTTCAACACTGGAAGTACGTATGGATGTTAATAGCATAGCTGCTGAGTTAAATTCCAGAATTAGTAATAATAGTGTAAATACCTAGGTTGCTCCTTCAGGAAATTTTGAAAGATTAACATTCTGAGATTGAATTTGGTGTCAATTATGACTGAAATTTGCTGCATGAGTTCAACACTGGAAGTATGAATACTAATAGTAGTTATAAATACTGAGCTAGAAACAATATAGCTGGTACAGTATTGGGTTTCCTCAAAGAAATTTTGAAAAATCAACTGAATTTAGTGGCAATTTTGACTAAAATATGTAAATGTTTATGAAAATTTAATGCTGGAAGCATGAATGCTACTGAGCTGGTAGTAGCTATAAAGTCTACAAGGAAATTTTGAAAAGTTGACTTTTTGAGAATAATTTTGGTGCCAATTTTGGCTGAAATTAAGTTGAAAAGTTTTATTGAATGTTCAAATATTACCAAGCTACTAGACAGATTTTGCATAAGGTCCCTGCACAAGCATCACAAAATATTTAAACACTATTATAATCCTGTAATGTGGTGTGCAGCTGCATGATTGTCTTCTCCAGAGAATTTCTATAGTCACTAGGGCGTGTATAGAGTCAGTAACTCAATTTAGAACAGGTGTTTTAGTTGTTTAAAATGACAAACAATGTTTTATAATAATTATGCTACCTTTGACTGTTTTATTAGAGTAAATGACTGTTCTATTAGAGTATCTCGATTTTTAATGTAGAGGGTGCCATCTAGTTCCCCTTGTGTTATGCTTATATGGGTAGCAATTTGCTAGAGACAGATTTATTATATGTGACCGGATCTGCGAAAACCTGACGCAATCACGCAAGCCTAAATTTACAGCCTGATTTACAGTACAAAGCATTGATTACAGTGGGTGAAATACTCGTGTAGCTTTGAAAAAATCCGTAAAATTTTTGAATGCCTCTTTCTTAGTGAAGGAAGAGACTAACAATAAAACCCTGGATATCATCTTATTTGCCTGCTCAAGAGGAGTTGGAAAATCTCCGTTTCGTTGCAGTAGACCTAGGGATACGGAAATTATGAGCGTTTATTTACGTGACATCAAAGGGATTGTACGCTATGGATTTTCCTTCATGACGTTCACCTTTGTATGCGGTGAACAAGGGTAAGTAAAGGACAAACCTACCCAGTAATTGATTCCCCTGGTCATGGTGAACATGATGGTGAACAGTGTAGCTCTGTACCTCGATTTGTTGGTAAGTTACAATCGTTTTTGTGTACAAATCGATTTTTCTGTTGTTGCTACTTTGTAGGGCTGTAACTCCTAAAACTATTGGCATATGAGGCTGAAACTTGCCAAAGGGTACACTTGGCTAAGTAAATTATAAATATGTAATAAACAGGGGCTGATTCAGAAATAAACCAAAGGGGGTGGCTGGCTTAGTTTCATGCTTTTGCTAGTTTCTTGATACAATGAGCACTGCCATAATTATAATGAAGTGGGGATTTATCAAAGTGTTTGTGTTAATAGGGTCAGTGTACACTGAGATTGAATCTGGAAGTGATTTTGACTGAAAATTATAAATGTAAATTTTGCGCTGGCCACTTGTACTGAACCTAAAGAAACACTGGTTACGTGACATGCTAGTAACTATTATGAGTGATGAAAGACTGGGTAACCTCGGAGTGTTGGCAATGCAAGGATTTAGTTTCCCACTGAAAGTTGAACAAATATGCAAAGAGCTAGTTTGTGACTAAACATAACAGAAAAATGTATACTGCAAGTGTTTTTTATATGATTAGTATGAGTACTTTAGCTATTAATGCTTTGATTTGCATGTGTAAGCTGGTAAAGTAGTTCAATGCCACCACATCCACCCCCTGTATCAGCCCCTGTGGAATTTGAAAAATGTGCGATTGTGTACTGAACAAGCTGAAGTAGTGCATGATATTAAATTGCAGTAAAACAATACTGTGCTCAAGATACCATAATGGAAATGCACAGTAGGGATAAAACATTTCTTTATTGTTTTCTGTAATTTACTATGGTGCACTTGTTTCAGTACTTTTTATCGATGTGCTATAGTCCCTACTCTAGTTGAAAATTCCATTTTTTTGTGTACTTGTTTGTTAACTTTTGAAAAATTAAATTATTATGACTGGTGAACCCACTCATACTGCGTGAATCGAAATGAAAGATATTGTGCCATGTCCCAGCTATCAATTTTCATCTGAAAAGTGAAGTAACCATTACGCTTCGTTGGCAGCTATGTTCAACCCATTACACAGCATTACGAATCAAGAACTGTTGGAAAAGCACCTCTGTAATCAAAGTAGCCACTATGAAAATTACGGACGATTTCTGTTATGAAGGGAAGCCATTGCACGCTACTACCAAATGGGCACCTTTTGCTATCAGCAAACATTAATGGGGCACAAAAGAGGACACCGGTAAATGAAGAATGCATTATATGTACAGCGGTATGCCAAAAGGCACGTGTCCAGCTGAAGCGATGTCGAAGAGTGAAAAATCAAGCCCGTAGCCTTAGCTGTTATCAAGTTAAGCTTGTCTGAAGGCATCGGTCAGTCAGTTGCTAGAAAAATTCAATTTTACTAAATTTCATAGCTACATGTTGAAAGCATTTCAAGTCGATCTGAAGGCCTGTTTGGGCATAGGTTTACCTAACCAATACTACTTCATCATCATAAGTGAAAAGTGAGGCTAGTTTTTGGGTGATGTTTATCATTGGCAACGCCCAAACCTTTGTGGTCTTTACTATACAGTACTACAGTACAGTATCTTACTATATGATATTAATTTTAAAATTAACAATATCTTACTATAATGATATTAATTAAGTAGGGATCCAAGCAATAAAATGTGAAACAAGAGATGGTTTGTTTCGTTTTTTGTTACTAGCATACAGCTATACACATGTGACTGTTCTATTAGGGTGACTGCTGTATTTGAGTATCTCGATCAGCCCAGGGTGTGTGTCACTATTTCATATTTTCATTCTGCTAACATTATGAATGCTGCTAGACTAATACTAAAGGGGTGTAGCCATCTTGATTGAGTGAATAGATTATCGTCCCTGCTCTTGATTGACCAAGATTGTTTATTGGGTGTCATTGTCTCAAACCTGTCGTGAAGTTACTGAGCATAAATGCTTTATATACTTGTGTGACGTCTGAATGTGCTGCTCAAGGAAGGTGTTGATACAGAAAATTGATGTCTGAATATGGTTTCATTGCATGGAGAAGGAAAGACTAGAAGATAAAAGGTGCAGAGGCATACACTTGTCGGAACCCCAAAAGACACATGCCACTGGTGAGTTTGTTATTGTGACATAAAATGGTGGCTGTATGCTGTTTTGTTTGGCCTCCAGCCTTGCAACTGTGGTCAGGCAGGCTGGAGGCAGGCAGGCAGATGAAAAGTCGAGTTTCTGTGATTATTTTTAATATTCTGTTTCCAGCTACCTGTAAGTTTTTCTTGCTAGCTTTTAATGCTTTGTTTGATGTTACACGGCCTAATATTAATCTGCAAAAAAAAGATGATTTTCGTCACGTAAGATTTTTGGTTCTTTAGAGGTGGCATTTTAGGTGGTGTGTGTCACTTTTGGGTAGATTCCTATATATTTAAACAGTGCTACTGGATCGCTTGATTATCTTCTTTGCGTAGAATGGAGCAATACTGAATTCATCTGCTAACTATTATGTTTAATATGTGAACACTGTTAACCAAGGGCTGAGGAGACACCTTTATTTAAGGGGGGCTTCTAGCTTGGTGATGCCATGGCCTAGCTGTAAGTCCGAAAACAAAAAAATTCACTACCTGCTGGCAATATTTGCCCTCCGCCAACTATATCTCTCTACATACGTAGCTTGCTACACTGCTTCTCTAAGAATACTGTGACTGCTCTATTAGAATATCTCGATTTTGACTGCTCTATTACAGTATTTCGAATTGTTAATGCTATTGAGCTAGGCTCTCCATCACACCTACAGATAATTTAGGGGGGCTAAGCCCCCTTAATTTTTTTCACAGGGGCTACAGCCCCCATTGCCCCCCTTCTCCATAAACCGCTCCTGCTGTTAACCACTTTACGTGACCATTTGTCTGGAATTCCACAGCATAGTCATCAAGCCACTAGATAGACATTATTTTGATGGAAAAACAGGAGTTGATTATTCTTAAATTATAATGAATTAGTGCAGTTTTTACTCTAGCAGATGTACACAGTTGTTTATTGTGTACTGGAACAAGCCTTTCGATAAGAAACAGCTGGAACGAGACAAGACAACTTGAACAGCTTATAAAAGTAGTGAGAATAATAAAACTATACTATATGTTACTCTTAAACTAAAGTAATACAGGTTTGTAACTGTATAGCACATTGCTTTGAAGTGACAGTGAGTTTGTACTAAAGTTGTACAGAAAAGCTGCTGAATGCTGTTAGGATCATTTTATAGCTTGACTCAAGTTATATCACTAAGTTATTGAGATGAATATTTCAAGCTATTTTCGGGTTGAATTGTGTATATGTACCACTTTCATACCTCAGATCAAAGAAAGCCAGTGCACATATATTGCACTGGCTCAAAATTTAAACGAGATATATGCACTGCCTTAATGAGATACAGATATACGCACTGGTACCAGTGTGTATATCTGTATCTCATTAAGGCAGTGCATATCAGCGTTGAAACCGGGTCAGGTCAACCGGGTCACATTTACTCTGGGTCATCCAGGTCAGACCCGGTTTACAGATTATCCGGGTCTGACCTGGATTGGATCAAATGAGAAACGAAATTGTTAGTTTGACGACGTGGAAACTTATTAACGCTAATCACGCAGCTCATTCGTGAGCCACGCCCATTTATTGCATTACAAACATGCTCAGCCAAGCCCATTTATTAGTAAGTGCAGTCTGTAGCACAAAACCGTGTCCGTTGCTGTCTGCAATCTTAAATAGAGCCACGCCCACTAATTGATTATTGTACGAGTTGTGCACAGTCTAACCTTGCAGCAGGATAAGTACTTTTGTGAGCCACACCCACTTTAATATATCTGGAAATTGTAATACTAGGTATGCAAGAAGCTACACCCAATTGCTGTCTAAAACTCACAGTAGCTACTTGGAACTAAACCCACTGACTGATTTTAAATTATAAACTTACCTGCTTAGTTATCACATACAACTACTCGTTTACTCAACGTGAATCGACCGCTCAAAACGTAGTCTCGCTCGCTCGAGACTACCCGAAACATAACTCTTCGGCTTTAATTAATCCGGGTCAAATCCGGGTTGCTATCCGGGTCAGTGGGTCATCCGGGTCAGCAGTAGTGACCCGGTTTCAATGCTGGTACATATATCTTGTTAACTCAAGATATTGCACAGTTAGGTGTGCATATGTAATAGTCATACCATGGGCATGAGAGCTTTGCCTGATATAAACGCACGAGCAGAAGGGCTGCAGGCCCGAGTGTGAGTGCGTATACACAGGCAAAGCACGAGTGGCCGTGGTATAACTAATATGTTTTACTTTAGCATGCAGACCTACCTAATTGGCAAAATCTTTAGTTGCTATACCCTTCTCTTATATAGGGAACCAAGTAAGCTGTGATTGTGGGATCGAATTTTGTCGAACAAACTGTGAGTGTGGTATTCAATTTTAATACATCAAACAGTAGTTTGATTTTATTTTTGCTAATATAGCAATTTTAAGAGACTAGTGTTTATTATGTTACTTTAATTACTACATTTACAAAAGTAAAAGAACAAACTACTGTTGATGTATAAAACTTGAATTCCACTTGTTTGACAAAATTTAATCCCACAATCACAGCTTGTTTGATACCCTATATAAGAGAAGAGAGATAACAGATAACATCAAAGAATCTAATGATTTCTGAATATAGTGCGCACTCCTATTAGGTGTGCAATATCTCGCACTGGCACAGTGTGTATATCTTGTTAAGGCAGTGTGTGAACATTTTGAGCCAGTGCAATATGTGATATATGTGCACTGGCTTTTCTTTGATCTGAGGTGTGAAAATGGTACATATCATGTTAAACCATTCCAAGAAATTCTCAGATTTCATTGATGTCCTTTGCTACCTCTTTGTGCCATTATATAGTCACACATGTTAACATTGATTGTGGGATTAGGTTTATTTGTAGTTTGTGTTGAGTAGTTCCTTAACTGAAATGGAGCTGTTTCTAATACAGGTGAGTTCTGTTTTGATAAGTTCTAGATACCTGTCTCAATGTTACGTAACACATGCTAAGTAAATTGAGCCATTAGATGTGAAGTGGTATTCATGCACGACTGTAATTTTATTCATGGATACAATTTATTCACGATTATTATGGTAAATACCTGGAAGCACTTATAACAGCATTAAACCATTATTATCAAGTTGCGTTTCGATGTCCTGTGTGTTGTTACGCAACGCATGCTAAATAGATTGAGCCTTTGGTGGTGAAGTGGTATTCATGCACGACTATAATGCTATAATTTACTCACGATTATTACAGTGAATACCTGGGAGTGCTTATACCAGCGTTAAACCATCATTATCAAGTCGTGTTTCGATGTCCTGTGTCTCCTTGCTCACTGTACAAACCCACAATCGAACTTTTCGTATGCTTGTGTCATTGTGCATATGTTTGAACTCTTAGCAAAGTAACTCCTTGTTATTCTTATGTTGTTTCCAGTGTCCACGATCAAAATTCACAAAGCCCAATATAAATACACTCATGAAGTATGCCAGCAGTTTCTCACACGTGTAGGTGATTAACCCATGTGGCACATATTAGTTATACCACGGACACTCGTGCTTTGCCTGATATATACACGCTTGCACTCGGGCTAACACCCTCATGCTCGAGTGTATATATCTGGCAAAGCACTCCTGCCCATGGTGTGTGCATGTGCATACGTGTGTGCGTGTGTGTGTGTGTGTGTGTGTGTGTGTGTGTGTGTGTGAGAGAGAGAGAGAGAGAGAGAGAGAGACTGGGAAAACCGGTCTTATCACCCATGACAAGATATTTGATTTTTCACCAAGAACAGAAAAGATACATGAATAAATCATCAAACTGCATCATCAAAATCAGCTAGACTTCAGTGGTCTGCTTTTGCTGGCTGCTTTTCCCAAGCACAGGGACGATCCGTGCATAGAGTCTGGGACTATAAATGGAGCCTGGGGATGGCTGTATGCGGCTGCATTGCTCTATGGTATTGAATAAAGACTTATGCTGAAACTTTCCTATCATTTTAGCCAGTTTTGAGACCTGGATGACCCATAACTTGGCCTAATAATTCATCCCTGCACCTTCCTCTTTAATAATTTTCAAACAGCCTCTTTCCCTCCTCCGGGCCTCCGCCTCCTACCCCCTTTAGAGTTTACCTGATAGAGTCAACCTCAGTTTTAAAACTATCTAAAATGACAGGAAACTTAACTGTTGCCTACTTTTACAGTGGATGCTCTGGAAGGTAAGGAAAACATGTGAAAATTTGGTACACATAGCTTCAACTATTGCTCTAAATAAGCATTTCTCGATAGTTTTAAATAGGTGATAAGACCTGTTTTCCTAAACTAGGACACATATACCTGTATGGAAATTGCAAATCTTTGTGTCTATTATTAATTATTCATTAGTACCACATTCGATGGGTGTATAATCACTGGACAGGACTGGTAAACTGGACTACTGGACTCAGGATTTTTTTTTTAACTTAAATTTTGGTTAACTGGCTATTGTTTGGTATATGGAACATGCTAATCTTATGTAGTTAGACCACTCCCACCTTCACACAAAAGGAAGCAGTGTAGCCATGCCAGAATATGTCAGCATTGCATGCAGCTGCAGCTATACAGGGTGTACATATTGTGATGGAATAGCAAGACAGTCACTTAATTTTGCTTACTCAGATGTCTGCTGTTCATCGCTTCATATCAAAAGTACTCTTTAGTGTTGTGTAAAACTGTTTACATGTTCTTGTAGTGCTTGAAATAAAGTTTTATTTCATGTATAAGAATATCCCGTTGTGCAGTAATAGAAGCCTGGAGGTCTGCCTACAGTACACGCTTACGCATTATTTTCATTAATTCCGTCTTCGAAGGGTTTTAATTAATTAAAAGTCAGAAGGAAAGAAAGCTAACTTGAGTCCAGTAGTCCAGTCCACTTGTTGTGTACAGTTATTGTATATAACCCATTCCATGATAATTTATGTGTGCAACATTAAGGCTCAAACGAATAGTGGTTTATTGTATTTGAATATTCACTCAGCTGTAACGAAATTAGTTGAATAATCGTTGTAAGGTTTCATTGCAATTCAGTAATTAAGGCAGTCACTACCAAGAAGCCTACAAATAACAGACAGCTTTGTGGCTTCGTATGAATAACTTTACTAAGAAAGGATTATCACAGCGATACTGTGATAGAAGAAAGTAGAAGTACCTGGAGTAAGCCACAAATCCATACGAACTCTTCCGCTTACATCGATTCATCGTGGAATTAGTACATCTTCACCAATTAGTGGCTGCCTAATTCTATGACTACTCTTCACTTTATCTCCATAGTCCTTTCCTTTTTGTTACTTTCATTAGCATCGTCTTCCGCTTCATAATTACTGACAGCTAATCATGTGTCACCATATTAATGATCACGTGCGAATAATCGTTTGTTAATTTTATTATTTGGCTACAAAGCAAACGAATATTAATCCGAATATTCGGCTAATCGTTTGAGCCTTATACAACACACATACATACAAGCATGTATGAAAGATGTGATTTAGAATGCAATAAAATATGTGAATGGGACAGGGAAAACTGATCTTATCTCCCATGACGGCAGGTTTGATTGTTCCTCTTTCATTTTGTACGCAACCTTTTGTCCTCCCCCACTCACCATCCTATTAAAGCTTACCTGATACAATCAATTTTGAGTAAAACTATCAGGAAAATAATAGCTGTTGACCACTTGTACAGTGGATGCTCTAGAATGACATGGGGTACATGTATCTATGTAGCTTCAACCATCGGCGAACTATAATGCTTTGAATGCTTAAAACCAACATTTCTTGATACTCGTAAATAGGTAATAAGACCAGCTTTCCCAGAGAGAGTCACACATTGAAGTTACATCATTTTATACATTACAGGAAGGATTATGGGCTACCAATATTAACACTGGGCAGTCACTGAATGGGATGATGGAGTATTACCAGTGTCCACCTGGTTACTGTCAGTGTAGTAGGGAGGATGATGGTGGTAATATATGTAACAGTGTATATTATTATGATAATGATGATCTCCAGTGTGTCTGTGATAGACAAGGTGACTAATAAAAGTGCATGTCATTATTTCAAATGTATACCTGGTTTACTTTCATTGCTTTGTACTTTTATGCAAATATACTGTACACTGTAATACTACAGCAAGGTGTGCCGGGGGCATTTCATGTGTAGTAGTTATGTTAAAACATTGCTGCATGTACTATGTATGAAAAATAAAGCACGAGACCAGTGGCCAAGATGACAATAAAGCTTTAGGTGGGGCCAAGTGCTTTATTAGCAGCGAGGCTAAGTGGTGAGTGCTTTATTATTCATATACCACAAGAAAGACAATGCTATGAAATTTCAAAGTGGATTGAAGCCCAGTTAATGCTCTAACTTTGTAGTTTTGTTGCATACTTACTCATGGTAACAGTAGTCCAGCAACTTCCTTGTAAAGTACAACAGGCCTGTTAATTAGTAATTTTCTGTGGACTAAGCTACTATTACTGAATTCCAGTGTAATGTTGGCTGGGCCCAACTGTCCTGACGGTTGTTGACAATAAACTGTTGGCACCTATATTTGTGACCAGGCCTGCAACAACAGGGCATGTTAGCACACAAATTTTACCTACAGTACTTTTCCTAACTTTCATGTCTTATAACTTTTAATGCCATCATGCTATGACCATAAACTTTCAGCACTCATTTAGCATTCAGTTGGCTTTATAACACAAGTTACAAAAGTCAAATATTTATTCCAATACTGAGATATAACCTGTTGTGTGATAGGGTGTAGTTTGTGCCCACGTGCCCTGTTTTCGTAGGCCCAGTCACATTTTATAATTACTGTCATAACTGTACTTTAACATGGGAGTTAGTAAAACGCGGAATACGGAATAACGGAATTGTGGAATAACGAAATAAGCAAAACTTATCTTTTGCAGATTGTACAAATAGTTACATGCTCTATAGCAATCATACTTTATTTACACCTTGTAACAGCTTTGCATGGCATGCCACGGCGATGGATAACAGCAGCTGGGCGAGCATTAAATGGGACAAGCACACAACCAATCACCCTAGAACGATCTACCTTCCCTAAACTTACTTATCTATACTCCTTAGTTGATATAGCTACAAAATGTCAAGACCTAGTTCTATTCTTAGGTTAAACTAGCTGCCCTTCATGCGCATACGACCGAATTTATTAGAGTCACACTAGAGTTCAGTAGGGAAGTCCAGTGGTTGTGTGGATTTCAAAACTCTTCAGGTTTGAATCAAGAGTGTAGGTAAGTACGTTTAGCGAAGGTAGATCGTTCTAGGGTGATTAGTTGTGTGCTCGTCGCATTTAATGCTCGCCAGCTGCTGTTCTATCCATTGCCGTGGTGCGCCATGCAGAGCTGTTACAAGGTAAATAAAGTAGAACATATAACTATTTGTACAATCTGCAAAAGATAACTTTTGCTTATTTCGTTATTCTGCAATTCTGTCATTCCGTAGCTATTCCGCGTTTTACTAACTCCCCTTTAACATGTTTAGAATGACTTCATAAAAATACAGTTGGTGGACAGTAAAGTACAGTTCACACCTCAAGTGTACTTTACTACTGTAACAGTAGTACACATTAATTTTTCGCTTGCATACAAAGTTCTATAAACAGTTTAAAGCACTTTCAACAAGTGCACTAACATCAATTAATAATAGCAGAAAGCCCAAATAAAGGTTGCTTAATCATACAGTGTGCTTTTAGTGTATACTAGGGATCAGGGTGGTTCAGGATTTCTTGCCCAACAATATCATCCAAAAATCAGCCTCACTTTCCCTTTGTTGCAGCTTGGTAGCTTGTAAGTTAAAATTATCAGAAGAAGGAAATGATGATGTAAACTTAGAATGGAGTCTTTCTAAACAATGAATTCCAGTAGAATTTTATCGTAACCTTACAGTATCACCACTCGCTGAATATATATAAGCTTGATAAAGCAACTGTAGAACTCTAGAGAGAGAACAAACCTGCTTTAAAACAACACCATGTCCAATGTTATTGTGAGATTCAACCTCCATTTCTCTGACGGCAACCAATGAGTATACACAATAATTTAATTAACAACCAGCCAAGTGGAGCATTCTCTACATCAGCTCGAAGGGTGTTTAACTGCAGAAAGGTCACCATGGTGAAGCAAAGCTCCATATCATCTGCATACATATTAATGTCAAATAAAGAAACATTTGGCAAGTCATTGTCATTAATAAAAAACGTAAGGGCTCTAGGATTAAATCCTGAGGAATTCCAGGCCCACTAGATGACAAACAACCTTGAAATGTGTTCTATTATAACTCTTTAACCATGAGTGAGGACTATCAATAAAGCCGTAACAAGCCAACTTCTGTAATGGAATAATATATAGAATGGTCCACACAATCAAAAGCCTTAGCCAGGTTAATAAACGCAACACCTACATATTCACCACAATTGATAGCACCAGAAAAAGAGTTTGAAACATGCTGAAGAACATCTTGAATTGAATATCCATAACAAAAACCAGACTGTCTTTGTGAGAACTGATCATGCTTGTTGAAATGAGCAATAATCTGATCAGAGACAATTCTTTCCAATATCTTGAAGATGACTGGTAGAACTGATTCAGAAATGGGACGAAAGTTGGACAATGAAGAACCATTGCGTGATTTTGGAATTGGCATTAAATAGCAGATTTCCAACTAACCGGAAAGACACTGATGAAATGCTCTTAATAATTAACTTGGTCGAAAGCACAGCCTTACAGAGAGGTGAGGCCTTAACGAACTTCGTTAGAATACCACTGCCTTATGACTATCCAGATGAGAAATACACTTGACTACCTCCAGAACATCCACTTCAGATAATTTTGAAGGTGACACATCAGTGTTTCTGATAATATATGAGGTAGGGGATGTGTGGGAAGATGGTAAGGCACTAACAGTTTTCTGGGCAACAGAAGGAAAATGTTGATTGGTATCTTCACAAATTAAATCTGAATTGGTCTGGTGTTGACTTCTCTGATGAAAAGACTAATAGCTAAAATGCTTCTAAAGCTTGGAAGAGTCATGCTTAAGATTCTACACCAATTGCAAGTTAGATAAATATTGTCGCTTAGCTGAGTGAGTCATGGCAGTAACATTGTTATGACAACATCTATATAGTTAGACCAATTACTAGGATCATCAGATTTTATTGCCTGACAATGTTACCAGCTGCAGTTCCTTTGTCATCTAGCTAAAGCTATCTCCGAAGAATGATTCCAAGGAGACCTAGTGCATTTCACCCTTAATCTACATAGTCAGTGGTGATTACTACTGCCACAAGGAATAGCAACAGTGGTCTGAAAATATGATAGACTATTTGTAAGAATAAGATCGAAACGTGAACTAGTTGTAGCTGTCACTCTGGTAGGACACTGCATGAGCTCATGTAAATTAAACTGATTAATAAAAAATATAAAAAAGCTTAGCCTGTGGAGAACTAGTCAATGTAGGGTCAAAATTAAAATCACCTAAAATAACCAAACATTGAGAGCTGGTAAATAAAGCATTTTCATAATCCACAGTAAGATGGTCACAAAATGATAATCTGAGGGTCAATCGAAACATGCATTATTTGTCAGAAACTCACCACAACATAAAGATGAATCATTACCATTAGGTTCAACAAAACAAATGGCTGCCTTGAAATGTAAGACCCCAGCAACAGGAAGAAAACTAATGGAACAAAAAACCAAGCCAATTTTTCACAATCACGTGAGAGCACTTTGTGAAAATATATGCTGTGCATGCCAAGATACTATGAGCTAAAAACTGAGCTTTTTAAAAGGTGTGCGCAAAAAGGTATTGCCTAGAAAGAAAAAAAAAAGAATGTGCCAACACGTGGATTCAAACCCACAAATTCCTACACATTAGTCAGGCGTTTTACCACTTGAACAGTTTGTGCTGTGGTTTTTAAAGGAATGTAACTCAAGTTTTCTCTACACCTTGGCCTTCTTTGTGCTGTAGCGGACTAACGAAAACATTCAGAGACTCACGGTAACAATCCCAGAGTATCTGGATGATGAGGGCTTCATTTCGAGCATGAATGAAGTTGACATGCTCAGACTCAGGCGAGTGAGTGGCGTGACGTACGGTCAGATAGATGGGCAACTTTTTAGTTTTTTATATCCTAGCATTGGTACCTGCTCTACGTGCAGGACCATCTCCACATTAAAAATTTTAATGCCAGGAAGAGGGACCAAGCATTAAACACCAGCACTGCTCATGTATCTATGTAGTGTGCATGGTGATGTCACATTTTTAAAGAGCATGAGGTTTCCTTAAGCCATCCTGTTGAAATTAATGTTTGTGGTTTTGACAGGAATGTAGTTCAATTATTCAGTGCGTCCTCCCTACCAGTGACTTCTACGTGCTGTGAAGAACAAACAAAAGCATTGGTACGCGCTTTACATGCAGGACAACTAATGTGATGATAATTAATATATTGGGAATCAAGTATATTAGTGTCCTATATTTGTTGTGTAGCGTGCATGTTGATAGTGCTTTAAAGTACATGATCCTTATGCCAATTTTTAAAGTACATGTAATGAAATAATGAGCGTGCAGGGCTAAACTGCATGTGAACTGTATACACAGTACAGGTGGTGTACACATGTCACATGGTACAGTTTCAGTTTCTGTCAACCAAGGGAAATGAACTTGGGCATAATTTAAAGCCACCACAATTTGCAGTTATAATTACTGCATGGCAAGCAATGGTTCATGGCAAGCAATGATTCAGAACTTGTCCTATGCTATGCACTTTCAGTTCTGATGTTGCAGTGACACATATACTTCTTGCCATACAAAAACCCAGTTTTAAAACACCTACAGTGTAATTGACCATTAAAGTAATGTATGATCCTTTAGAATGAAAGGATGTAAGCAGGATTATAGTGAAATAGTTGTGCCAGGTCACACGTAATTCCACAGAGTAAACTACAGCATCTACATGCTTCCAGTATTCTCATATTTCAGATGTACAGTAGTATCTGTCCAATCATGCAAGCTGCCTATTTACTGACAGCAGTAATGATATCTGAACAAACAGAGTTTTGCACGTCAGTGCTCACCTATGTGCATAAAACATACTCTGAAAGAAGCTTTTACCTACTCCATTGGTACCTGCTCTATGTGCAGGACCATCTCCACATTAAACATTTTAATGCCAGGAAGAGTGACCAAGCATTAAACACCAGCACTGCTCATGTAGCTATGTAGAGTACATGGTGATGTCACCTTTTTAAAGTTACCTTATGCCATCCTGCTGGAATTAATGATGCAAAACACTAAAGTTTATTGTTGGTGGTTTTGACAGGAATGTAGTTCAATTATTCAGTTTGTCTTCCCTACCAGTGACTTCAATGTGCTGTAAAGAACAAACAAAACCTACGCTGCTTTACATGCTCAACAACTAATGGGACAATAATTAATACATTGGGAACCAACCATAAATGTTAGTGTCATATATTTGCTGAGTAGCATGCATGTCGATAGTGCCTTAAAGTATATGATCCTTATGCAGTGCATATAGTGAAATAATTAGCATGCAAGGCTAATTAGTTAAACTGCATGCGAGCTAAGGCAACTGTACATACAGTACACATGGTACAGTTTCAGCTTCTACATTATGCCAACACAATCTTGCCATACAAAAACCCAGTTTTAAAACACCTGCAGTGTAATTGACCATTAAGTTAATGTATGATTCTTTAGATTGAAAGCATGTAAGCAGGATTATAGTGAAACAATTATGCCAGGTCAGACGCAGTACCTTGGTGTAAACTATGGTAACTACATGGTTCCAGTATTATCATTTTTCAGATGCACAGTAGTATCTGTCTAATCATGCAAGCTGCCTATTTACTACAGCAGTAATGAGTAAATCTGAACAAACAGTTTTGCATATCAGTGCACACCTATGTGCTTAAAACAAAGATATAGATATTCTGGATACTGGTGAAAGAAGCTTCTATATACTCTAATACAACACACTGGACCAACACACAGATGGACGAATATGTTGGTAATTTGCCTGCCCTATCACAAAAGTGTTATACAAGAGTCCCTATGATGTGAGGCAGTTAAGTGCCAGTGCTGAAAAACTGAGCATATGAGTTTAATATATGTGTTGTGGTTTCAAAGGAATGTTGCTCAAATATTCTCTACACCTTGGCCTTCTACGCACTGTAGAGAACGAATGGAAGCACGCATGAACTTGTGATAACAATCTTAGAATAACCGGATGATGAGTGCTTTTTCATCAGCACAGATTGTGTCGATTCTCACTGAGCTTGGTGAGTAAGCGGCGTGACGGTCAGATGGACAGACAATCAGACAGACAGACGGCGTTTCTGCTTTATATATATAGATAGATTAAAAATAATACTATAAATGAAGTAGAGATCCAAGTGATAAAATGCAGTGAAACAAGAGATGAATGATGATATTGCATATATAGCTTGGTGGGAAAATTCCTACATTGGCATGTTATAACAATCATTTGTTCAATGTTAAAGTGGGGATTTTCCCACCGAGCTGTGCTGTAATACAATCATTCATCTCTTGTTTCACTACTTTTTATTGCTTGGATCCCTACTTCATGTTGATTTTTTAAATAATTATACTAGTTTAGTAGGTTTTTGTCATAGCATATAGGTATTATGTGACCCAGTCTGGGAAAACTGGTCTTATCACCTATTTAAAAGTATCGAGAAATGCTGGTTTTAAGTATTTAGTGTGTTGTAGCTCACCAATTGTTGAAGCTACATGTACCAAATTTTTGCATGTTTTACACCAATTCCTACCTTCCAGAGCATCTACTGTGCAAATAGCCAACAACTACTATTTTAGATAGTTTTTATACTGTACGTGGTTGACTATCAGGTGAGCTGGAGGGAGGCAGGGTCCTGGCAAGAGGCTGTTTAAAAAATTGTAAAGGAAGGCATAGGGATGAATTAGGCCAAGTTATGGGCCATTCAGGTATCAAAACTGGCTAAAATGAAAGGAAATTTACTGCAGAGTGCTTTATTCTACTCACGGAACTGTACAGCAACCACATACAGTCATCCCCAGGCTGACCAGAAATCCATTAAGGCCCCACACTACATGTACGGATCGCCACTGGGCTTGGGAAAAGCAGCCAGAAAAAGCAGACCACTCAAGTCTAACTGATTTTGATTGTGAAATAGATAGTTTATTCATGTAGCTTTGTGTTATTGCTGAAAGCTGACATGGGTGATAAGACCGGTTTTCCAAGATCCAGTCACATAATACACATGTGACTGCTCCATTAGGGTGACTGCTGTATTAGAGTATCTCGAGTCAAACTTCATCTACCAGGAGGTATGTCAGTATTTCATATTGTGCTAGTTTTATGGATACAGGTAGGTAAAAAATAACAGGGTGTGTTGTCGTGATTGAGTAAATAGATTGCTAAGAGGTTTTTTTGTTTGTTTTCGCCTTTCCAGGGCTCCAGTTGCTTTAAATCTCCTTGGTACCCCTATGTTTAGCCCCCTTATTTATTTATTTATTTCCTATACACATGTCTTGAACCATAAGACGTATAAGTCAATCAACGCAGCACTCAATCATATAATTAATCAACTAATATTGTGTTAATAGGTGTGGTATTGGTCCTATCATAACGTTACAGGCATCTACTGAGTGTAAGTACTTAAATAAGTTTGTGGCATCTAAATATGCTGCTCAAGGAAAGTGTTGATAGGGAAAATTAATGCCTCAATATGGTTTCATTGCATAAAGAAGGACGAAGACAAGCTTGATTGAAGATAAAAGAAAAGACAAGCCACAGAGGGCACACACTTGTCGGAACTCCAAAAGTCAAGTGAGTTTGTTATTGTGGTGTAAAATTGTGAATGTGATTTGTTTCGTTGGCCTCCAGCTTGCCAGTGTGGTCAGGCAGGCAGGCTGGCTGGCTGGCAGACAAAAAATCGAGTTTAGATGATTTTTTAAAATTTCTATATCCAGCCATCTGTATGTGTTTTAAATGCTGTATTTGATGTTAGATGGACTAACAGTATTCCATAAAGGTGATTTCCGTTGCATAAGATGTTTTAAAGATGGTAGTATTTTAGACAGCGCATGTCATTTTTGGGGAGATCTCTACTTAAACAGTACTACTATACTGTTTGATAGCAAGATAATAATTAGGAAGGACATACCTTCCAACCTAGGGGGGTCTGGGGTCATGCTTCCCTGAAATTTAGACCCTCTGAAATTGAATCTGATATATACTTTTCTCATTGTATTAGGGTAACTGCTGTATTTTAGGCGACTGATCTAATAGGACAACTTCTCTATTAGGGTATCTCAATCTTGGCCTTCTGCTCACTACATACCATGTAGGAAGATATTAACCCTTTGAAATTGAATGTGAGACCAGTTTTAACAGCTCATTAGAGTAGCTACTATTGCTTATATTTGCATGACTGCTATATTAGGTTGACTGTTCTATTAGAGTATGTCAATGCTGATGTTTATTGTAGGTACAATTGTGATCAGGCCTGCGAGAATAGAGCATGTGGGAAAAACCTATACCTCGTCATTCTACATGTCATATCTCAGTACTGAAACAGAATAGTTGAATTCTGTAACTTGTATTATAAAGCCAATTAAATGCTTACTAAGAGCTGAAAATTACATTGCTATAGCATAATGGCACAAAAAGTTTAGAGCGATGGAAGTTTGAAAAAGTAGACAAAAATCATGTGCCCACCTGCCCTGTTTTTGCAGGCCCAGTCACAATTATTGATACCCGGGCCTGCCCTGGGTGGCCCAAGTTCTGGTTACATCTCTAATCCCTTGTTTTTTGAAGGTTACTTGTGTGGCAAGTGTCGTGGTGACAAAGGAGTTAGTGTTCTACTTAATAAGTGTGTGTCTTGTGGTTATGGTAGTATTGCTCTCATCTTTGGTTTAGGTTAGTCCACTTATTACCTTTACTGTATCAATTGTGTTATTGTTCTTTTAGTTGTTTTTGATATTATAGTGATTACTGTAATCCTACTATCATCTGTAACCATTTTCAGTTGGTTATATCCAGTATTGTTCTACATACAGGTAAACTGAATAGCTGTATGGTTGTACATATATAGCGTACGTTAATAATATCATCCTAGGTCACTCCATATATTGCACAATACTTTCCAGTCACATTCAGTGCTGTTCAACCATATGTAAGTCACTGACTTACTGATGATGTACGTGTTGCAATGCAGAAATTGTAGTTTGTACTTTCTGAGTAGCTGTGACTCACCACTAGCATTTCATACAGTATGGTAGTACTGTATATTAGGGATCATAGAGCTTTGGCTTTCTCGTCCTTCCAAAAACAGCCTCAATTTTCCTTCAAAGCTGCTTGGCAGTATTGGTTAAGAATAACAAAGCCCAAAAATTCCTTCAGAGCAACTCCAAATGTTTCTATAGAATTTTAAAATTTTCTATTAACTGAATTTTCTACTAACTGACTAACTAACTAACTGATATCTTCAGCCAAGCATAACTTGACAGTATAATAAGGCTAAAGACTTGATTTTTTCACTGTTTGCATTGCTTCATCCAAGACATACCTTTTTGAAAACTGCATTATGTGCAATACATGTATCATGGACTTTTTATTTATTTTTATTTATTATTAGCACTTTACAGTGACCAGCACAGAAAGTCTTACAGCAACATGTGCTGCAGCCTTAGGATTACTTACCTTTGTCTTCCTCTGTGTTCCAGTTATTTTCACTGACAACGCAAGGTGTCAATTCACGGTAGGGCTATATGGCTTCCCTGTGGCCATGATGGTAGCTGTTACACTTATCGCCCATATTTTCCATAGTGATTACAGAGACACTTCTCGTACTGTTCTTCATTTGTATCACTGTGTAATGGGTGGAACATAGCTTAAGATGAGGCCACTGAACTTGCAATAATTGATTGTTGGGGTAGATGCTCAGATGCAAAATTAATTTTATGGCATGCCTGCTGTCATTCCCTCTTTTTATGCGGTATGTACAGGTTCATTATTCATAACTATGTTATTAAAAAGTAACAAGTAGAATAAATTTTAGTTGGATCAGAAGTTATATAATTATAATAAAGTAGCGTAACAAGGGAGTAGCAAAAAAGTAGTAAAACAAGAGAGGTAGAGAGGTTGCCTATACCTGCAGATACAGGATACTAATGAATAGTTAATTCCTAATTAACTGAATTAGGGATTAATATACCTCCCTTGTTTTACTACTTTTTTGCTATTCCCTAATCTCACTACTTTTTAAATTCTTTAATCGCTACTCCAACTTAAGTTTTCAATTTTTTCCTTCTACTTGTGAAAACAATACTGTGGAAATTAATGGAAGTATTAACATGCTATTTCTTAGTTTCATATATGATGCAAGCATGTTGGGAGTCAGTCACAGCACTGTTATATTTCCTATAGCTCCACTACATTAGCAGTGCTGCCAGTCTCTACTTCCCTTATGACTTTTGTATCTATCCTGGAATGACTGCACTAGTATCCTATAGTCTCCGATATATTCCAGTTCTGTTGTTCTCTACCATCTATTGCATTATCTGGCTCCTCAGCAGGTATGTACATATGTGTTCATGTGTGTGATGTGTAAAGTAACAACATGTTCCATTACTATAGAAGGTATCACAATGTTTCTATATCATGGAGTGGAGTGTGGCTACTGATATTACTATTGTTCACTGGTGTAGTGAACACTTCAGTGTCTATACTGAACTGTCCCATACTAAGGGATAGTGATGGACACAGATCTATGGTAAGAATGTGATGTACAATATGTGACATGAGTATAGTTTATGTCTCTCATATAGAGATGGTTTGTAGATGGTACAGTGAAGTGCTTCTCAGAAGGTCATGCTGGTCTAGCAACATTTGCCATATTAGTACTGATAGTGTGTACACTACTAATAATAGCTCTAGTGGTGGTTGTACTGGGGAAAGTGAAGGTGAGCAATGTGAATGGGCCACCTGGTGGGAATTGCTTATACACTGTGTTATTTTATAGACTATCAAAGGTTGTAGACGAGTTCACCTATGGACTTTCACATTAGAAAAACTGCTACAAGAGCCTTTTGTTGATCAGTATAAGTGGTGGGCATCAACTGAGTTGATAAAAAGATTACTGTTAATCATTTTGATCATGGCATTTCCTGGAAACTTGGTATGTATTTATATATAGTTTTGTTACTACTGTAATTCATATTATTTATGTGCAAGATAATTCATGATAAAGATTTAAAACATTTTCATACGATTTACATGAATGACTGCTCTATTAGAGTAGTTGGATCTTGTGTAAGAATTTTCATGTAAGAAATTTTCGTACAAGTTTTCCATATGAATATCATTTTACAACAAAGAAAAAACAAATTATGATATCTCTGACTTAAATCAGTATCTATTCCAGAAACAGCTGAACTATAAAAGAAAGCATTGAATCAAAAGACTAGAAAACAAAAGTGTGATATCAAAGGTGGTGGCCAAAAATGGCTTGCAGATTAATTCGGAATAAAAATTGATTTAAATACATCGCTACATAATTTCTTGGCTAACCCTTTCACACCAGCTTATTGATGGCCACACTGTACACAGCTCAGCTCTTTTTGATCTTTTTGTATTTAAATATCATTCCAGCTATTTCTTGACCACCACCACAACTTTTTTTAAAGGTAGCACTATAGCTTTACTGTTTTGGCATGGATTTTGTATATCAAGGCATGCAGTAGTCTGTTGTGCAGCCCAAAAGCAAGCAGTGCATTATCAACATGAACAATTTTTCACTTATACATAATTCTGCAAAAATAATTCTGAGTGAGACTGGTTTTACTGTGGGAATGCCACATTCACCTTTGTTCCATACCAAATTTGAGCATACTTGTCTCAGACATTCCCAAAATTTGAGCTTTCAAAATTTCACTTAATTTGTGACCAGATTTTACAAATATATGTGACCGGATCTGCAAAAACAGGACATAATCACATATTTTTCGAATTCCTGTTTATTACATATTTATAATCTACTTAGCCAAGTGTACCCACTGGCATAGTTTCAGCTTCATATGCCGATAAATTTGGGAGTTACAGGCCTACAAAGTAGCAACAACAGAAAAATCGATTTGTACAGCAATTATAGGGAAAATATATTACTTGCGCTTACAAAAACGGTTGTAACTTACCAACGGATTGAGGTACGGAGCTGAAATTATCACCATGATGTTTGCTATGAATGGGGGAATCAATTACTGGGTACGTTTTTTCTCTACTCACCCTTTCTCACTGCAGAGAAAGGTGAAATTTGTGATGAAAAATTGATCGCGTATGATCGCTTCGACGTGACGTAAACAAATGCTCATAACTTACTTATCCTTGGATCTACTGCAAGATTTTCCAACTCCTCTTTAGCAGGCGAATAAGATGATATCCGGGTTTTTATTGTTAGTCCCTTTCTTCACTAAGAAAGAGGCATTTAAAAAATTTATGGAATTTTTTCAATAATACGCAAGTATTTCATCCCATGTATTCAATGCTTTATACTGTAAAGTTAGGCTTGTGCGATTATGTCCTGTTTTCGTAGATCCGGTCTCATATATATATATATATATATATGTACCACTCTGCGTGGGCAGTTCAAAGACACCGCCAGTGCCATTTGTATATTGCACTGCTGCAGACCGCAGCGAGTGCATTATAACTTATAACGCACTGGTTGCGGTTTTGTAGACCACAACGAGTGCATTATAAGTTATAATGCACCGACCGCAGTGCAATATACAGATATTGCACTGGCTGCAGTTTTGTGCAGCATAGCACAAGTGCCGGTGGCGAAGACCACTATGACACCTCACCTAATAGGTGGAAAGACACTTCACAGATCACTCGAATTCTTTTATAGCCTGACATGTGAAGGTTGATTGTGGGCCATAACGTCACCAATACGTATAATGTTTTCAAGCAGCCAATGGCGATTGAAAAAGCCAACGTGGGTGGCCACAACTCTAGTCTACATATATAAATGTACTTATACACCTTACTAGTCTGGTGCCATCTTAGCCCAGATTAAACTGTAGTCCACTTCGACAATGACTCAATAAAACAAATATATTCTAAATAATACTAACCTTTATGTTCGATTGTGGGAACCAGTTTTGTCATGCCACCAGATTCGAGTTTAGCCAGTGTAAATAGTAAGAATTAGACTAGTATCGTTTATTAGTTAGGTTTTGTTTACTTAAACCGTCTATTTAGCTGCTTTTTTTCGCTTGAGAGAATCACTATGGTGATTAGTCTGGTGCTTAGTCTATATGGCACGCTGGCATGCTGAGCACTACATGATGAGAGTCGAACAGCAAATGTAGGTTAGTGATATAACCCATAGCGTACTAGCTTTCAATATCTCAGGTGGCTGCAGTACTGCAGGGAGAGGCCTAACGGCCCTCAGGCTCGTGCGTTTATATCAGGCAGAACACTCGTGGCCGTTGTATAACTATATAATATATACATGTATATATATATATCTAATCCAAAACAGCCAAGCTGTAAAAAAAGAGTGCGGCCCTGAGAAAGGCTATGATGAAAAAAGATGTGAAATCCAAGGTGGCGGCCAAGAAATGGCTGTGATGGTAGGTTAATGGTAAAAATTTTAATAATGACAATTCAAGTGAATTTTGTGCCAAGACCAAGCGGCACCAAATTCACTGAATTGTTGTTATTAAAATTTTTACCATTAACCTACCATCACAGCCATTTCTTGGCCGCCACCTTGGATTTCACATCTTTTTTCACCATAGCCTTTCTCAGGGCCGCACTCTTTTTTTACAGCTTGGCTGTTTTGGATTAGATTTCACTTCTTTTTGCATTTGTATACCCCAAAGCCGGCCTATGGCCGGCTTTAGGGCTTTTAACCTGTCATTTTTTTCTTTACTACAGGAATAACAAAAGATGAAGCAGGGTGATTTCTTTGTAGCTGACCTCTCTGCAAGGTGATCCTTCTAGCTGATCCCTCTACCGGATAACTTGTTTGTAGCTGAACTCTCTACAGGGTGATTTGTTTGTAGCTGAACTCTCTACAAGGTAACTTCTTCTAGCTGATCTTTCTACAGGGTGATTTGTTTGTAGCTGAATTCTCTACAGGGCGATTTGTTTGCAGCTAAACTGCTGAACTCTCTACAATGTAACTTCTTCTAGCTAAACTCTCTACGGGTGGCTTGTTTTTAGCTGATCTCTCTACAGGGTGACTTGTTTGTAGCTGAACTCTCTACAAGGTGATTTGTTTGTAGCTGAACTCTCTACAAGGTAACTTCTTCTAGCTGATCTTTCTACAGGGTGATTTGTTTGTAGCTGAATTCTCTACAGGGCGATTTGTTTGCAGCTAAACTGCTGAACTCTCTACAATGTAACTTCTTCTAGCTAAACTCTCTACGGGTGGCTTGTTTCTAACTGATCTCTCTACAGGGTGACTTGTTTGTAGCTGAACTCTCTACAAGGTGATTTGTTTGTAGCTGAACTCTCTACAAGGTAACTTATTCTAGCTGATCTTTCTACAGGGTGATTTGTTTGTAGCTGAATTCTCTACAGGGCGATTTGTTTTCAGCTAAACTTTCTACATGGTAGTTTCTTTGTAGCTGAACTCTCTACGATGTAACTTCTTCTAGCTGAACTCTCTACATGGTGATTTGTTTGTAGCTAAATTCTCTACAGGGCGATTTGTTTGCAACTGAACTCTCTACAAGGTAGCTTCTTTGTAGCTGAACTCTCTACAATGTAACTTCTTCTAGCTGAACTCTCTACGGGTGGCTTGTTTCTAGCTGATGTCTCTACAGGGTGACTTGTTTCTAGCTGAACTCTCTACAGGGTGATTTGTTTGTAGCTGAACTCTCTACTAGGTAACTTCTTCTAGCTGACCTTTCTACAGGGTGATTTGTTTGTAGCTGAACTGCTGAACTCTCTACAATGTAACTTCTTCTAGCTAAACTCTCTACGGGTGGCTTGTTTCTAGCTGATGTCTCTACAGGGTGACTTGTTTCTAGCTGAACTCTCTACAGGGTGATTTGTTTGTAGCTGAACTCTCTACTAGGTAACTTCTTCTAGCTGACCTTTCTACAGGGTGATTTGTTTGTAGCTGAATTCTCTATATGGTAGTTTCTTTGTAGCTGAACTCTCTACAATGTAACTTCTTCTAGCTGAACTCTCTACAGGATGACGTGTTTCTAGCTAATCTCTCTACAGGGTGACTTGTTTGTAGCTGAACTCTCTACAGGGTGATTTGTTTGTAGCTGAACTCTCTACAAGGTAACTTCTTCTAGCTGAACTCTCTACATGGTGACTTGTTTCTAGCTGAACTCTCTACAATGTAACTTCTTCTAGCTGAACTCTCTATGGGTGGCTTGTTTCTAGCTGATCTCTCTACAGGGTGACTTGTTTCTAGCTGAACTCTCTACAGGGTGATATGTTTGTAGCTGAACTCTCTACAAGGTAACTTCTTCTAGCTGACCTTTCTACTGGGTGATTTGTTTGTAGCTGAACTCTCTACAAGGTAACTTCTTCTAGCTGATCTTTCTACAGGGTGATTTGTTTGTAGCTGAACTCTCTACAGGGCGATTTATTTGCAGCTGAACTCTCTACATGGTAGTTTCTTTGTAGCTGAACTCTGTACAACGTAACTTCTTCTAGCTGAACTCTCTACAGGATGACTTGTTTCTAGCTGATCTCTCTACAGGGTGACTTGTTTGTAACTGAACTTTCTACAGGGTGATTTGTTTGTAGCTGAACTCTCTACAAGGTAACTTCTTCTAGCTGATCTTTCTACAGGGTGATTTGTTTGTAGTTGAATTCTCTGCAGGTGATTTGTTTGCAGCTGAACTCTTTTACATGGTGGTTTCTTTGTAGCTGAACTCTCTACAAAGTGACTTCTTCTAGCTGATCTATCTACAGGATGACTTGTTTCTAACTGAACTCTTTACAGTGTGATCTGTTAATAGCGGAACTTTCTACTGGGTGATTTGTTTACAGCTAAACTCTTTGCATGATTGTTTCTTTGTAACTGAACTCTCTACAAGGTGACTTCTTCTAGCTGATCTCTCTACAGGATGACTTGTTTCTAACTGAACTCTCTACAGTGTGATCTGTTCATAGCAGAACTTTTTACTGGGTGATTTGTTTGTAGCTAAACTCTTTGCATGATTGTTTCTTTGTAACTGAACTCTCTACAAGGTAACTTCTTCTAGCTGATCTCTCTACAGGGCAATTTGTTTGTAGCTGAATTCTCTACAGGGTGATTTATTTGAGCTGAACTCTCTACATGATGGCTTATTTGTAGCTGAACTCTCTATTAGGTACCTTCTTCTAGCTGATCTGACTACAGGGTGACTTGTTTGTAGCTGAATTCCCTACAGAATAACTTACAATGTAATATAACTGAGTAAATTATAAATGCAGCTGAATGCTTTATTAGGGTGACTGTTCTATTAGAGTATCTCGATCTCGCATTTGCTGCACCTAGTTGCCTTTCGAATCATAACTCAGTGATTTGTAATCCGATACTTCTGTACTACTGCAAGGACTTTCTATGATGATTATTCCAGCTACATACTGATTTTCAGCTCGTTGCTCTAAGCGGTTTGCCTGGTAGACACGAAAACTAATAGTTTTTTTATTCATAAAAATCGATCGCGTAATTTTGACACAGGTTGGGTTTCGTATCATATCTCCATGGTCTTTATCCCGATTCCTTTCAAACCACAAAACGGCACTCCTACGATGGTTGCTCCATCTACATATCAATTTTCAACTGATTCCTCCAAGGCGTTTATCCTGTAGGCGTGACAGACCTTCGACCTTATTTTACGCAAATAATCGGTCATAACTCCGTGAATGTTCATCGGATTCCTACCAAAGTTGGTACGGAGATCCGCCTTAATGAGCCCTTTAAGTGTGCCAAATTTCAACCAAATCCGAGCACGCATTCGTGTTTTATGAAGAATTTTGCGAAGTGTGCGAAATGAAGAAGATGAAGAAGAAGAAAAAAACGAAGAAATTAAAACGAAATTTTGTTCGCTCGTATCTCGGAAATGGCTGGAGCGATTTTCTTCAAATTTGGTATGTAGACTACCCTAACTGGGCGGCACGTCTCCAGCAAATTTGGTTCCAATCGGATAAGGGATCACAGAGCTACATAGGTGTGAAAAGTGCGTTTTCTTTCTTCCTGTTAATATACTCACGGTGTGGCGCGCCGGCTTCTTGGGCCGCACGACACACTATCGTGTGTCTTGATATATATATATATATAATATAGCTAATGTGGCAGATTTTTATCGTCATACTACAGGGCGGATCCAGAAGCTGGCAAGGGGAAGGGCACAAACAAGCTAAGTTGTAGGTGGTTGGGGAGAGCAGATTCTCTTTGTTAGTTGCTGACTTGCTGCGTTTTTGAAGCAGTAAATAATCACTTTGTAGCAGTGTCGAGTTTTGCCTTTTTGTCCTGTACAGATGGTTTTGAAGTCTTAAAAGGTGTTTATAGACTGTGATCTTAAACACCAGCAACATGATAATTATTGTTAGAGGCACTTAGTGTTCATGTAAGCACAGGGTGACAGTTTGACAGGTGTTTTTACTTTGGTTTCAGGTGAGTTTGTAATCTATGCATGGTAGCAAAATTTTCATATAAATTAATTGATTTTTGCCTGACAAGTTTAGTATTTTGATCAAAAGAAGTATGCATGGCTCCTCCACAAAGGAGGATGGTGGGAATTTGGGGTAAATGCCCTATCCTGGATCCGCCATTGTACTAATGGAAGTACATTATGTGAACAGGTTAACCATTATTCCTCAAATCATACTTGTTGTGTTTTGAGAGAAATTGGAGTAATAACAGTTACAAAAAATGATGCACTGTTTGTCATGCCTAATGAGTAAACAGCTAATGGGAATATGTGGTTATGAATAGTTTATTCATCAGTTCTTAGACAGTAGCAGCTATGAGGTTGAAATGCAAAATCATTTAGGTGAGAAAGTAGACCACCTAAAGTGAGATTCTACTGCAAAATGGATCTGTTTTTGTCCAGACATGACAATCAAAATTTTCTTGAGTCCTGTATAATACACACTAGCCTGTTGCATACCTTTCCCCCACAACACACTACCTTGTGTCTTGATATTTACTTAGATTCCAGCAATGTGGATGCTGATGATTAGTGTGGCAATATACATGTATATTCAACCACACCAAGGATTGTGGACTAATATATTAGAGGTTGTTTTATTGGGAGATATTTTGCTTATGGTAATGATCACATCAACTGATCATTTCAAGGTAATAACTGTACAAGTATTAACTAGTCTATGATCCAGTTTGTTACAGACAACTGCAGTGTTTGATAGTGATCATTCCTTTAGTATTGACCAGTGTGGTAATGTGGACCAAATCAGTGACCATGCTGCAGTCTTGATCCCATTTTATTGTTTACCAATAATAATATTGCTTGGATTTGTTGCTAAAGAAATCTTCACTAAAGTGAAAGGAAAATGTCATACAAAGTTAGTTGTTGTGAGTATGTATACCACTTAGAGCTCACATCCATACTGTTAGTGCTAAAACAGTGTGTGTTTAACTTGTAGTTCTTAGTTTTAGCTGCAAATAAAATTTTGAACTGTTTACATAAATACATGTCTAAGTAAAGAGCAGTGCTCCAGTATGTTTAACACATGTAAGACAAAGTTACTAGTGGCCAAAGACATTGTTATGTAATTAGGCTTCAGTACATTATGCTTTCAAAATTGTCCATTAACCTTTTCTAGCAATTCCTTTTTTATAAATTCACCTATGAGTGATTCCTGAAATAGTACAAGTTACATGCATTGCCATTTGCAGGTGACACCACAGTGCATAATTTGCAAGCATAAAAAACCTTAAGATCGAGGTACTTTAATGGTGCAGTCACATAGAGTGACTGTTTTATTAGGGTAAGTGACTGCTCTATTAGTGTATCTCTATTTTTTGTGTTAAAACATTTTACAGTTTGTCCTGTTTGCAATTGAATTCAATGCTATTGTTGTACATTTGTCATTTTGCAATTGAATTCATTGCCTTGGCCAATGCACTTGCAGTAGAATTAGATGCTATTGCATTAGCACGTTTGCAGGAAATTTTTGTCATGATTGATTATTGGTTCTATGGGCCACAATAGAAGCGAATTTCTTTCAGTAAGTTATTGTTGGCATACTGTATGAAGCCTTTTCTTAAGGAATGACTGGATATCTAGCGTTTTTAGAGGTGAAAAATTTGGCTTTACACCTGATAGCGTAATGTCTGTCAACAATGAACTACAGTGGTAGGAATCCTTATCAAGCATGCTGTAGACATAGTAGTTACTAAATACAACTACACAAGTTCTTGTTAGTCAACAATCTTTTCAGCAAGTATTCTTGGTCAGCGAGGTTCTCACTGCCGGATTAGTTAAAATCCTGGGTTAAAGTTGTGAAATCAAAGGTGACAGCCAAGAAACAGCTGAATGATAATAAAACAGCTATTATTAAATTTATTCAACACCAATCAAAAGTTCTCCCTTATCAGTAGATTTGCATGGATTTTATCAAATATCAACTGTTCTTCATTTTGACATACCAGCAGAGGTATTAGTTTCATCATAATGATTAATGTGAAGTTGTGGTAGTGCATTTGTACACATTGGACATTTGGTACTGTCTCCCTTACTTCTTATATAATATTATGTACTCTTGTGATAAGTAAAGCTATACATTCAGTACTGCAGCTCAGTGTTATAGGTTACTATACATGCTGCTGCCTTGCTAACTATTGTACAACTGCCTTTTATCTGCCATTATTAATAATTTGTAGGAAAAAGATTTCATTGCATCATAATATAAAGAGTAGTCAATCTACTTGTATAGTTGGTGATCCAATTGGTGGTGCATTTGAAGTAAGCTTTGATTCAACGAAAGACCTTACATTACGATTGGTGGTTCCCCAAGAGCAAGATACTAATATTATGGACAATTAATAATGTGCTTTTATCGTTGTTTATTGTATGGTTCATTTGTACACATCATTTGCTGTAATCAAGTTACTTGTTCAGTGTGTTTATTAATAAGTCATGTGTGAACAACATTTACGTACATGCCTATATAATTGTAGTATGCACCAAACAATTATTTATACCTGTATAATCATTAAATTTATAATCATCATGAACTAAAATAGTGGGTTCACAGTAGGCATTGCCCATTTATTTTTATCCTAATAGAACACACACCGTCTTAACTAAGAGTCAATACCCTTAACTCATATTACAAATATAGTTTCACCTTCAGTGCAGTAAACAAAGTGTAAACAGTAAATTGTTATTAATAATACTGTGTGCACATGTACCTTGAATATGAAATATTCACAGTAGGTACAACCAAACTTATGCACACAGTATTATGAAAAAAGAATTGACAGTCCTCTCCTTAAAATCTTCCACATTTCTAGAATGTGTTGATAACAGAAACTAGTAATTTTTCCACCAGAAAATTCAAATAAACGTTTAGTTGAACTTGTCTTAATGGCAACCATCATGGGAAGGTGACAATTCCAGTATGAAGATTGTGTAAGAGATGTATTCATGAAGACAAGAATTTCCCAGCAACATTTCTAAGGAACCTAACAAGTAATTGCAACATTAAATTTCTGTGAAGTTAGTTGCAAGACCAATGCTACCTGTCTTCATCTCTACACTGCACTGCTTTAATTGAAACAACATTTGTCTTCGTGAATGTGGCCACACAGAATTATTCTCATTCAGTATAATTATCTGTTGCTAGTCGCTTAGTTTTCAAGATGCTGCTATAAGTAGTTTTGTCGAAATTGTCAATAGCCATGTATGAAGCATTCCTCCTTATACATCATTTTCTATCCATAATAGTTACAGCAGACTTAGAATAGCTATCTACAGTAATAATGCAAGTGCATATTATTAGTGTATTATGCTGTAACTACTGTATAGCTACTAAGTTAGGTAGATAGTAATGCTCAAAGACTTGAAGAAGATATACTGGTATAAGATGTACAAGTTTCAGAATTGCAGATAATCATGCAGTTAAATCCCTGGTGTTGGCTGCAGATTGTTAACATGAAACGATCTGACTGCTCTATTAGAGTATTTGGGCGTTCTATTAGAGTTAATCGATCTTTTAGAGGCTATTCAGCTCCTTTCAGCCAGCACTCCTGTCAGCTTTATATCATTTGTAGTAGCTTAACTCTTTCTTGTAGGTATTCAAGAAGAGACACGCCCCCTAATTCCACTGATTATTCCCGTGGTCGTCCAATTATTCTAAAATTATTCCTGTAACTAGGGATGCGGCGATTATGCCGGCATAATTTCGGGCATAATAGGTATGTGTGAGAATCAGGAATTATGCTAGCATTTTGAGGTGATTATAAAGCTTTAACAGTACGAAAATCTGCAGATTGCACAATTCCGTTTAAAAAGATCGAGATACTCTAATAGAGCAGTCAGAAACTCTAATAGAACAGTCACTGAAGATTATATACTCTAACAAAGCAGTCACATTGAAATGAGATACTCTAATACAGCAACCAGCTAAAGAATTCAAGACTATTTGAAGCTTAAACATCAATGAAAATGGTCTGATACAGCAATAAACTGGCATTATTAGCCAATTATAGTGGCATAATTTTGGGAATAATGGGCAATTCTCAAAAGCATAATAGGTGATTTTTTGAGCACTGCTCAAAAGCATAATGCTCAATTTTTGGAGCATAATAGCCTCATGCCTACCTGTAACCATCCTATAATTCTGGAATTATTCTCACGAAATTGGTGACCTATTATTCTCAAGGTTATGCCGGCATAATAGGCGCAGGCCTAATTAAGGGAAAGGCACCTGACCTTCTATCAGAGCAAGGTCAAGAGCCCTATGGCTGCCTGGGCAGCCACTGTGGGAGCGTGCTCCCCTGAGACAAGCAATTGCTGAACGCAGCAGCGAAAAACTAAGGCGACAGCGTAGCCAGGCCATAACACTACTGTAAGGAACACCCCTTTTCAAAGACAGCAAGTAGGCCAGACGTTTGTAAACAACATTAGTACACCCACTCATCCTACCACAAGGCTATTCAATTTACAGGAAAGACAGAGGATCACGATTTTGATTTGTGTATTTATTTTCCAAAAATGTGCAGCCTCAGTTTGAGGATTAACGCACATATGAAACATGCATACAAAATGTTTTACAATATGATTGATTATGGGATTACTGATTGGTAGGGGAAAGTAATAATAATTTCAGTTGGTACTTAAAAAAATGTAATGATTGTTGTTGGATTAGGTCAGGTGGGAGTGAATTCCACAGTCTAATTGATCTAGGGAAGAATGAATTACTGTACTGATTGGTCCTTGCATAGATATGATGAAATCTTTGATCATGTCCTCTGGTGTTAGAAGTGACAGGGATTAAATCAACTGGGGATATATCAATGAGATTGTGAACAATTTTGTAGAGGAGGGTGATACTAGATACTTGTCTGCGGTGTTCTAAGCTGGGAATGTTAAGGTCAATGAGCATGTTAGTTACACTGCTGAAACGCGAGAAGTCAGCCATAATGAATCTGGCAGATTGCCTCTGTACTCGTTCAAGCCTATCAATGTCTCTTCTTATGTGAGGGGACCAGACAGGATTGGCGTATTCTAAGATTGGTCTTATCATGGCATTATAACATTTCAATTTGATTTGAGTTGGGCAGGACTTAAGATTTCTCTGTAGGAATGCTTTGACTGATAGAGCTTTGGATGTGATGTTAGTAATGTGTGTGGACCAAGACAAGTCATTGGTGATTGTAACTCCTAAATATTTAGTAGATGAAACTTCTTGGATAGAGATGTCATTAATGGTGTAGTTGTAGGTGATCGGATTGTGTTTACGAGTGATTCTCATGAATACACTTTTATCAGGATTAAAAAACATACCAGATCTAGTGCCCCATTGTGATAAGGAGTTGAGATCATTTTGAAGTGATAAACAGTCGGATGTAGAGTGAATAACAGTATAAAGTATGGTATCGTCAGCATACAGACCAATGTTGGCATTGATTGATTGATAATGGGAGGTCATTAATATAACATAAAAATAATAGAGGGGCTAAGATTGTTCCTTGGGGGACACCCGAGTTAACTGCATGTGACTCACTGGTTGAACCGTCAAGAGTTACTTGTTGATGCCTACTGATGAGGAAGTTTTGTAGCCATGTTAGTAGTTCCCCTCTAATACCATAGTAGGATAATTTGTTACATAAACGGTGATGGGGGACTTTATCAAGTGCCTTAGATAGATCTAGAAAAATGATGTCAATTTGAAAGCCAGAGTCAAGAGATTTAGAAATGTTGTTTACGGTAGTAATAAGTTGTGATTCACATGATCTTCTAGGTCGGAAACCATGTTGTTGGTCGCAGAGGATATTTATTGCTTCTAGGTGAGAGAAGAGATGAGTGTGAATTAGGCGCTCCATGATCTTGCAGCTGATACTGGTTAGCGATATTGGTCTGTAATTGGATGCAAGTGTTTTGTCTCCTTTTTTGAATACAGGTACAATATTAGCACTTTTCCAGTCCATGGGAAGTTCTCCTTGATGAAGTGATGAATTGATGATCAGAGTTAGTACTGGAGCAATTTCTTGAGAGGCTAATTGTAATAAGTGTGATGGGATTTTGTCTGGTCCTGGTGCTTTACGAACATCCAAAGTTGTTAGGAGCTGGGAGACATCAGCATAAGTAATGGAAATAGGTTGTATATCAGGATAAGGGCTTTCATCTGGTGTGAGAGTACACTGGGTGTCTTCGGTGGTAAACACTGAGCTAAAATAATCGTTGAGGATATTAGCTTTGTGGGTGGAATCAGTGATGGTATGACCATTATGTGATAGTGGGGGTATTCCAACGTGATCCAATTTTTGCTTTTTGATATATGACCATAGTTTTTTTGAATTAGCTGTGGAACTGGAGTCAATGAGCTTCGAAAAGTAGTCATTATAGGCTTGACGGCATTCTTTTTGAGCTAAATTTTTGAGAGTTTTATAATATTGCCAGGCGGCAGGTGAGCGTGTTCGGCGATACTGAGCATAAGCTCGCTTCTTTCTTCTACAAATTCTTTTAATGTAGGTGGTGATCCATGGTCGGTTTGATGTCTTGTTCGAAGATAACGTGCTAGGAACCAAAGTGTCCAGACAGAAGTGACAAGCAGATTTAAAGTCAGTCCACAACTGGTTGATTGGTGTGTCAGTGGTGTTGGAATGCAGATATTCATTGCTAAAGTCATAAAAGAAGTTTCTTATTAAGCTAGAGTCTGCTCTATTCCACAGGTAAATTTTTCTTCTTGGTTGTTTTTGCACAAAAATACTAATGTTGGATTCAGTCAGTACAGCTTCGTGGTCAGAAATGCCAGCTATAGGTGTACAATAATTAATTAAAGAGGGTCTATTGGTTAAAAGATATCTAGTGTGTTGCTTAATCTGGTTGGGAAGTCAACAGTCTGAGTGAGTCCAAAAGTATTCACAAAATCCAAAAATGTGCTATTTACTGATAGAGGGTAGTTGGAACCAGTTATATTAGAATACGAGGCGGTGGTGTCCTGTTGGCAATAGACAACAAACTTCCTTGTAGACAGATTACAAGTCCTGATAACTTAGAAATGGTAGCTGTGTCTATCTCCTATAGTGATTCAGACATTACTATATGTATGGCTTATGTACCTCCTAACTCCTCTGCAGAACTCCATACTGATCTTGTTAATTACTTATTAACAATCACTGCCTTATCCACTCCAGTCCTAATCCTTGGGGATTTCAACTTGCCAGACATTGACTGGCCAACTCTCAATAGTGACTCACCAGTTTCCAATAATTTCTGTGAGTTTGTCTTTGAATCTAACTTAACGCAGCTAGTGGAATCATCTACCCACACTTGTGGCAACATCCTTGACCTTGTTCTAACAAACAGCCCTGAATATGTGACACTACTGACAGTGCACCCCCACTCATTCCACCAAATGTGGAAAACACTAACAGTACAAAAGAGCCCATCTCAACTTCTCTCTGATCCTTTGCTCATAATTATTTTCTGCATTTCTCCTTCTCAAATCGCCGATACAGTGAAGACACTGGAGTGGTGCGGTACGATGAAGCAGTTGGATTGAAAACCTTGACATCAAAAAAAAGTCCTCTGGTGTTGGCCACCCCAGAACCCATCAGCTGAGACGTCCAAACGAACCCATCTTCAGCAATTGCCTTTGAGTATGTGAGTGTTTCACCTGAAAGGGTCTGTAATGAAGGTTCCACACACACACACACCAGAACACACTTCTGATAGGGCATCAGCAATAAAGTCCCTTAATTCATTATGCCTAAGGGTGGGATAACCACCAGTGGGACAATTCATAGCATAATCCACAGATAATCCCTTACCACAAACGCACTGTGTGGGCAAACCAGATGGAAGCCACCCATAGCACAAGCAAAGTGCATCACGAAAAGCGCCCTTATGCAAAGCAAAGCCATGCTCGTCAACAGGCAAAGCTGAAAGCCAAGATGAAACCCCTTCTCATTAGACAGTGCCATGATTCTCTGTAGATCAGCAGACAATGATTGGTGCAAACAGGCAGCAAAATCTGCTTGTGCTTGATGTGTCGCACATACAGCTTCGGATTTAGCCAAACGTTGAGCCTCCAAAGTGTCGATGCTAAAATGAGATTCTTGCTGAACAATCAGAGCAACAAGCGCAGAGGTTATCTTCACAGATGAATCAAATTGGAAATCAGACAATAGTTTTGGATTACCAATGCCAAGACCACCAAGCCTAATGGGTAACGAGAAAAGAGATCTCTCAGCATCACTAATTGATCTCCCTGTCAATGCAGGAAGGAACTTAAGAGAGATAACATCCTCAAGAGAACCAAAGAGGGCAGAGATTAGCGGGATGGTACGCACAAAATAAGTCCATTTACTACACATGCCATGTACGAAAGCAGCATAAGCAGCATGGGGATGGACTTTCGCTATATCACTGAGCAAACCAACACAGTATGACCAGGACTCGACTTTCTCAGAGACAAAAGCCTCGGTGAAACAGCGGGAACCAAGAACAGCTAAAAGATGGTGCTTGCCCTCAACAATAATATTCACTCCAGTGCCAGCAAACTGCTGTCTGGCAGAGGAAAGATAGTCTGGCTTTACAATTAACCAGGTCTTGGCAGCATTAGGATAGTATCCATACATAGAACCAAGATCCTGAAGTTTAGTCCACCAAGTATACAAGCCTTGCAGTGTACCCCCCTGCTGTCGCATCATCAGCAAACCAAACTTGTGCCTAGGGACCTGCCGATTATGCTCATAATTTTACCTATTATGCTATGCTGCACTGCTCTAAAATTTACCTATTATGCTTAAATTTATGCTCAATACTTACCCATTATGCTCAAATTATGCCCAATTATGTATGCCTCAGTTCTCATGCTCTGTTAATGATTTCCAGTTTATGGATAAATAATAAGTGGCTGAAGCACAAACTTACTTGTCAAAATACATATTACAAAAAAATCGGTATACTCTAATAGAACAGTCAGGTATATGATTGTTCTATTAGAGTTACTGACTGTTCTATTAGAGTATATCGATCTTTCTGTGATAGCTACTTTGATAAGCAAGAATTCATACTATTACACAAATATTCTACCTATTATGCTAGCATTATGCTCAATGCTTTCAGGCACCTATTATGCTCATAATTATGCCAGCATAATCGGCGGGTCCCTACTTCTGCCACACTGGGATCCTGCAGTGAAGTGATCAATGGAGTCACGCTAACAGAGTACATAGCCATCACTAAAGGGTCACCTTGTGTAGTTCCCTCAGAAGACAAAATGTGGCTACCATCAATATATAATGGAATGTCTTTCCGATAGGTATTAATAAGAATGTTCATAAGAGGAGGACACAGAGACTGCATGCTATGGAGTGACACTTGACGATTAAGACAGTTAAATGCATTTGTTGCATCAACCAACAGCACACCCTGAGTGGATGAATCAGAATAAATGTATCTCATTGCATGAATGGCCACCTCACATCCTGCATCTTTCCCCACACAAAGTTGAGGTGGTCCCGCAGCCTCCAAAATGTCCAACTTGACAATACTCAGCACAACCTTTGCAATAATCCATCATACCACTTCACCAATACCAATTGGATGTACTCCAGGGCACTTATTGAGAGCAATAAGACGACATGCTACTAGTGCATCAATTCCATCAGGATCCACACAGGAAGTACAGAAACGCCGAGCAACTAGAGCCAAGGAATTACACAAATCATCAGATGCCTGTTGAATGAGGTGCAGAGGTGTCTCCATCTATAAGCATCCAACCCAGAAGGGCCCGCAGAGCCCTGAAACCGAAGGGCAGCACTTCTAATCACAGTTCCATCCAGAGATTCAAAAATCACAGCATGAAAATTTGTATCCTTCTCCAATAATGGCTTAAGGGCACCTGGGTGAGCAGGCTGACTAGGAGGATGCTTCTTCAATAGTTCATTGTAAACTGTCCATGTAGGAGAGTCCTGATTCACGGGCATGTCCAACTTCAATGGAGTGCCTGAATGGTTAGTGGAATCAATCACTTTTATAGCAGCCTTTACATTACCACGTGACATGTGGTCAACAAAACGACGATACAAATGATCAATATTTGCAGATAAAGAGTTCTCAGATGGAACATGAAGACACTGTTGTATTACAATTCCTTCATTTAACAAATCAGCAATCTGGCCTTGATTCTACAAATCAAGACGTCGTTCCAAACAGGAGTTAAAGTCCTTTGTCCTGGCAGACTTGTGTGGTTTCTACAATAATAGAGTACACATTACCATGGCAGCCTTGATAGCAATACACTCTAGGGAGCTACCTTCCCCATAAGCAGCAAACAATCTGAACAAAGGCTTTTCCCACCTTCCCAAATGGAACAACAAACAAGTTACAATGCCAATGCACAGCTATATCATAAGCTGCAGATGTATCCTTCACAAAAAACTCACCGCTGACATCTTTCCATAAAAAGGAAGGGGGAGACATTACTGAAAAAGTTGGTAATTGAGTCCCAGAGGAGGGGACAGACTCTATCTGATCACTGGAGGAAGTGGCAGTAGCCGACAAGCAGATTGGACAGACATATTGCTCACCCGTTGAAGAGACTATGGGACATAATATATCTTACCCTGACCCTATGTGGTCTCCACCACACGGCAGTGTCACGGGTACTGCTATTAACTACATCACCTATAAGTGAGTGTGTTCACCATATAAAGACACTGCATGTACACACACACACACACACATGCATGCACAACACAGTATCAAGGGCGTAGGTGGGGGAGGGGGAGGTTCGGATGGTTCGGACGAACCCCCCCCCCCCCCCCCTTTCAGAGGCAAAAATTTTTTTGAAATTAAAAATCACACCAAATCTTACAGCTCTAGAGCTCTCCGGTAGCTACTTGCCCACTGGCGCTCCTCTGTGCTACTCTTGAGGGTCACATCACATTAATGCTGAACCATTGTACAGCATATCTATTGCATCACGTGATCAATTGCGCTCGTGATGCATGGTTGAAATGGCGCGAGTGAAATGGCGCGAGTAAAATGGCGCGAGTGAAATGGCGAAGGACTGTTCAATAGTCGGTTGAGACATATTACGAGGCAGCAGCTGCTAAACTTGAGTGGTCGTGTTATACATGTGTCAGGTTAGCACAAACCGTGAAGTACTGATGAATATTTACATGCTGTGGGCACGTGATGTCTTGAACATATTGGAATACAAGCCAAGTCTGAAGACCATCAAGGCATCAACTGGAGGACCGGCTGAGAAAAATGTACAGCTGGAAGAAGTATTGCCAACTATAAAGGGACTCGAGTGTGGAGGGCTTCCGTGTGCTAGGAAATTGAAGTTGGCTGTCAGTATGCCATCTGGAAGTGAAGATTAGTTGCTTTTACAATAGGTTTATAGTTTCTATAAGCTGCACAAACAGTGTAGGTTTTAGCTAGTTAGATGCACAAACAACAACTTTTAATGCTACTGCCTAAGGGCACATTTTGTGTATGCATCACTTTCATCCAAACATGGTCTAGGGGAAGCACCCAGGCTTTTCCCTTAAGACATTCCACTTTCATTCCAAACCCCTCTAGTTCAAAAAAATCCTGGCTATGCTCCTGAGTATATATATGTTTGCACAACCTACAAGTTGTCAGTGTGGGTTGTATGAAAACTGTCTATGAAGACAAGTGTTAATTTGGTGGGCCAGGAAAACTAAAGCAAGTATACAGCAAGAAGTACCTAAAGCTAGCAAAACCTAAAAATCAAATGAGAGAGTACTGAAACAATATTCAATTGTACTACAGATATTGGTACCACTGTACGATCAAAGGACATTGAAAGAAGACAGCAACACAGGATGAACATTGCATATGATAAAACTATTTTATTGATCTTGTGTATAAGCTTAAACCATGTATATACACCGTGCCAAATTTTGCTGTGAGGATATTTTTAAGTGCCACACTGAGGGTAACCATTATAGGATGGTGATAAACTATACTTTTTTATTCCTTTCTTTTATCCCAGTCATCAAAACACAACCATACCTCATGATACGTAACACTATGAGAAAATTAGTTAAGTGCAATATTTACAACAGTGTATGTATATAGTACAGCTTCAAATATTCATATATAGAACAAGGGAAAAACTCCTCAAAAAGTACTACACTCTGTTACTATTTAGGAGTGTAACACAACTAAGGTATATAAATATTAGATGACATATCACACAACCAATCACCATGTAAGCAAGGCAGAGCAGCACCATCTAAGTTAAAATGTACACGAATTTCTAACCTAAAGGCTAAACTGTGATATGCAGCACCGTAGATACAAAAAACAACATTAATTTTTCTGGTATTATATGCTTTGCCGTATGAAAATGTCTACTTATGAAATTATCACAACAAAGCTAGCTATAGCTATAGTGATTAACAAAAGTGTACATATTGTAAAATCATCATGACTTTGTTTGATACAGTTAAAAAATCTTAAGTCACGTGCTGTCTGTATAAACAAAAGTCCATGAATAATGGGATGATGAAGCTGAAAAGTTATCACATTTAGTTAAGTAAACAAAGCCATACAATTAAAGTGTAAGTACAATCTGTTTCCCATACAGTGGCGTAGGAAGCACGGGTGCAACGGGTGCTGGAGCACCCCACAAATTTGACTGCGCGCAAAGTAATTAAATAGATCACGTGATCAGGCAAAAGGGATTCTGACAATTCCGATGTTGCAGCTCGCCATTGGCTAACTGTTTAACACTAGCACGATTATTTGTGATTCAGAAGAAGCATAGAAAACGATGGATTCACAATCCAACACGATGTCACATGTCTCCCACATGCAGAGATGGATAGGATTGGAGTACAAGATTCCAATTAACATATTCCAGTTATAAAGTTTACGGAAGCGACGAAGGCGAAGGTGATGACACATCAAGAAGGTGTGTACTTGTGTGTCAGTACCCAAGTACGTGTGTTGGGTATCATGACCCCTCCTACCTGTTTATTGATGGTAGCTGTTACAGTTACAACACCAGAGAGATCGATCCTTCTCTAGTCTACAAAGTGTTAATTAAATAGTCTGGGAGTGCATGTTAACTGAACAACTTGTTGCTTCAGAACAGAATTGATGATTTAATTGTTAAAGCATTTACATTAATTTTAACACTAGGAAATAAGTCAGTAAATATAACCGATATGTTACTATAAATCATGTGACAATTTTGTATATAATTCAACCAAGGCTGTTCTTCCATTCTAGAGTATACATGCAATATAATACATACTGAGACATTTATACCAGTACAATTGCATGTAAATTCTTGTAATACAATGTTATAGGGTTTTAATCCATATTTGTAATTTAGGTAGCTACTACTATGTGCATGTACGTGATCATTGTTTTGTCCATAAGTATGTTATTTCCAATGATTTGAGCCATACAGTTCTGAAAATGTTGTCTGCTGTATTACCTTACTCTTAAACAGCAGTCAGGAAATGCAGATATACTCTAATAAAACAGTCAGCTCTTGAGTGTAATCTTGATTTTGAGAGCAGCATAATAGGCTGGATTTTTGAGCACTGCTCAAAAGCATAATAGGCTATTTTCAAAGCATAATTGGCTCAAGCCTAATAGCCAAAGAGTGATCAGTGCAGGAGCCCTGGCAAGACTTACATTACTTAACTTTGCTCTAGATAATCGTCTCCAGATATCAATGGATAGAAACATGGCTGACTCAGAGAACACAACATGTAGTAATGGATGATGAGTGTTCTCTGCCTACTTCTGTCTGGTCGGGTGTACAGGGAACGGTTTTAGGACAATTGATGTTTCTTATTTATATTAATGACATTTCAGAACAAGTATCATCTCCATTACGTCTATTTACTGATGACTCAGGGGCAGATCTAGGATTTATAAAAGGGGGGGCCTAACTCAAGGTACTAATCTCTTGGGTAGAGGTAGCGAAGCACACTTCCCAGCATGCGAAGCATGCTGGAACTAGGGGGGTCTGGGGGCATTCCCCCCCAGGAAAAATTTGAAAAATAGATGCTAAAACACTGCAATTTGGAGACATTTCCACATAAAATTCATAATATTTGCTGCCTGTAGATATTTTATATACTGCCTTTAGATTATAGGTATGGCTCTCTGAAGCATTTTGTTAATGGAAAAGTTTGGGTAGGTACAGACAACCAAGTACATGATGCACCCCTCTCACAATTGCACAACACTGAATAGGTGCATGTTAGAATAATAACGTTGAAAGTGGAAAATTTTGAAATTTGAACAATACAAGATTGAATCTGAGAGCATTTTCAATGGAAATTGTGAACCTGAATTAAGCATTGTCATACATATTAACTACACAAGTAGATGAATGAAGCCCTTTAAACAGACCAATACATTTCATTGCATGTATAGGTGCTGGCAGATTTGGAAAAATTCCATAACAGAACCAACTACATGTTTCCAGTGAATGTTCTATTAGAGTAGTTAGCTGACTGCTCTATTAGAGTATCTCGATCTTGTACACCTCCAATGCTGATCCGGGTCCTTGTTGTATAAACTTTAGCATGAATCCACTGATAATACCTTGGAAGGACGTTTATAAGGTGGTTTTATGAGTATTTGTATTATTAGTGATCATATAATTATGCTAAGACAAAATTTCATTATAATACTCAGCATATTGATCAAGTAAAGCCTAAATATGAAGGGGGGGGGGGGGGGGGGGGGGGGCTTCAGCCCTTAAAGCCCCCCCCCCTGGATCCGCCCCTGTGACTGTTTACTATATAGGGTAATCCACACTGAAACTGATGCACAACAACTACAATCAGATCTAGACTGTTTATCTCGATGGACTGAAATCTGGCAAATGTCTTTCAACATTACTAAATGTGTAGTCATGAAATGCAGCAAGTCACCATCTATCATCTCTTTTAACTATTCACTTAATGGGCATGTATTAGACACAAAAATCGAACACACTTACCTTGGGATCATATTACACAACAGCATGTCATGGGCTTCTCATATAAATAGCATTGCTTCCAGGAATGTGGAACTTATCAAACTGTTCTCAAAAAGTCAAAGAATCTGCATATTTTACAATTGTTCGTCTCATTTTGGAATATGCATCTGTTGTTTGGGACTTTTACCAGCAAGTACATATCAACTCATTGGAAAAAAATACAGAGGAGAAGTGCAAGATGGGTATATAACAACTATAGCACATATGTGACTGGATCTACGAAAACCGTTCTTATCGCCAAAGACAGGAAGTTTGATTTTTTCACTCAAACACAAAGCTTAATGAATGCACTATCAAGTTTCACTGCCACATTCTACCAGAATGAAGCGGTCTGCTTTTGCTGGCTGCTTTTTAAAAGCACAGTGGCGAGCTGTACGAGTGGTCTGGGGTCGTGATGGAGCCCTGGCTAACCGGGAGATGGCTGTGTGTGACTGTACAGCTCAGTGGTGCTGGACAATGACCTGTACATGTGCTGTAAATTTCCTTTCACTTTAGCCAGTTCTGAACCTTGAATGGCCCATAACTAATTCATCCCAACACGTTTCTTTTCAATTTTTGAACACCATCTTGCCCACCTTCCAGGGCCCCCACCTCCCACCCTCTGGAGCGTGCCTGATACAGACAACCTCGGTTTAAAAACTATCTAAAATGGCGGGAAACTTAGCTGTTGACTACTTCTTCAGTTGATGATCAGGAAGGTAAGAAATTGTTGTGAAACGTGTGAAAATTTGGTATGCGTAGCTACTATCATTGGCCAGCTACAACACTCTAAATATTTAAAACTGACGTTTCTCGATACTGTTAAATGGGCGATAAGACCGGTTTTCCCAGAGACAGTCACATATAGTAGTGTAACTGCTATGATAGAATCTCTAAATTGGGTCACTCTAAGAGAACGCTGTAAGATTGCTAGATTATCCTTCTTTCATGATATTGTACATAGTAGTAAATATACCACCACATTTTCTGAGGACAACTAGACACACTCGCCGCCACCATCCACTTCATTTTATCCACCCAAGTGTAAACACCACAGCATATCAAAATAGCTACTTCCCAAGAACTATCATTGATTGGAACTCAATATCGACCTCATCAATCAACAACTAACCTAACCCAGTGTGCTGAAGATCATACAATAAAGAGCCATATCTATCTTCCTTCCGAGCTCTTGCAGCCTATATAAATTTCAGGCCCGTATGCAGGAATTTCAAAAGGGGGGTTCTAAATTGAAGCGGTAGGCGATCCCAGACGCTGAGAAAGGTTTAATATTCAATGTCCTGAGAATAGCCTCAAATTGCTTAAATGTAGAAATGCATGCACTGATTAAATAAACTTCTCACACATCATTGTGTTGACACAAATTCCTCTCAACATGGGCCCATCACACACTAATACAAACAAGAGATTAAAATATGGTTGTAGTGCATGTACACTCCAGCATTTCTAGGACTGCTCAGGGTCAGCTATAAGCTAAACCTCACATTTTACCATTGTCCAAACATGGATGATAACCACAATAAGGTTAATATGACAACAACTGACAGATTCACACACTTGACACTTTAGAATTCATATCATTGCAGGCCCATAACCAGGAGAGGTTCCGGGGGTTCTGAACAACCGCTCTCTTGGAAAAAAGGTCCACAACATCACTAAAAAGGTCCACAATTTTAGTAAAAAGGTCCATAATTTTAGTATACAAGTCCAAATTCTTGGGAGCAAAAGTCCATTAGGTACAGTTTACTAGATACCACTAATAAGAAGCTAAATTAAGTGCTTAGAGTAACTCATTCAGTGCTTGTATTAAATGCAATGCAAGATCGAGATACTCTAATAGAGCAGTCAACCACTCTAATAGAACATTCACTCTAATAGAACAGTCACATTTACATTTTAAAAGCTACATGTAGATTGTCTAAACCAAGCTTTCATAAAAATATAAGATTTTGGAGGACAAGACCCTCCATGCAGAGCCCACAAATAGCATCCATGCTTCAACTCCATGCAATGTGTAAATTTCATTGTTTAAGACACCCTTTGTTCTGCTCCACTGCCCCTGTTGATCATGTCAGAGTGCTCAATCTTTCCATTCTTATTCACTGTGACATTCCAATGTATTATAGCTATATATTTAGACACATGCATGTGCAGATGGTATAATTACAGTAGCAGTAGAGATATTTTTCCAGATATCATCCATACAGCTGGTCTTCAACTTACCTAAAAAATTGTTATTTTTATTGACTGAAATGCCACTAAATTCAACCTTTTAGTACCTATTTTCAAAAAATTTCTCGCGCACCATAATATAATCTGAATCATGTCATATAAAAAGGTACATTTTTCTTCTAAAAGAACCTACCCAGATAAAAGTCTGGCTACAGCCCTGCATTGGATGTAACAAAAGCCAGGCTTACTTGTGTTATAATTGTTGTTATAGTTAACAGTCTATCAGTCACAGTGTCCATCAAGTCTGATGCTCATCATTGCTATTCCGGGCTCTTATTAGAAAATATTTAACAAATTACGATTGGAATTAATCGAAATAATATTAATAGTAGCTCTCAGTGCAGTATGGTCTAGGATGGCTCGATGGATAGCCTTATTAAGATACTGTAAGTAGCATAATAGAAGCCTTAGCGATAGAAAGAAAACCCACTGTCTGTATTTATGCATCATGAAAGTGGTTTCTATGTACACAGATAACCTCGAAGCATTATGGTTAATATCTGGAAGCCACACGCGGTTCAGCTGGTAGAAGCCATGGAAGGCGTGTAATGAATGCCAGAAAACAGATTATAGTTAAAAAGATCGTTTTACAAAAAAAAAAATCCAGTTTAATGTAGGGGGTTCGACCGAACCCCCCCTGGGTATGGGCTTGAATTCATAGCCGAGATAATAGCTAATCATGCATGGCGTTCTTGATGGCGTGATTAAAGTGCGCGTGGTTTCCAAGTAGCTACTGTAGCTCGAAGTAGCCAGCTACACTACGTGACAGATAACATCTAAGTGCTAGGACTGGTATGATAAGAATACTTATATAGAGTTTTTATTTGCTTTACCAGTTAGCTAGGTACCGGAAGTCGAACACTGGCACGTAATTACATGATGTATCAGAGCACTGAGTGAGGCAGTGTGTAACAATGGATTGTTCGTATTTTGTGAACTTGCTTCGTGTTTTGCTGTTTCTTGGATCACTTCGAGTAAGTTTGGTCTCCCCACATGTGACAACGTGCAGTGCTGATGTTATACATTATTCCGAACGATTGTCTAACCAATCGCAGCTAGATCGCTTCTTAGATAGCATCATTTCACGGAGACGCAATTCAGGATGTCACTCCAGTCCACGGCATATTCAGTTGTCACTAACTGCTAATAGTTATCAACTGAATATAACTAAATTTGTACTTGGAGTTGACTTGAAGGGAAACGACAGTTTGAAGGTGGAAGGAGAGGGAGAAAGGGTGTATATATGCTGTACAGGTGTAGATGGTGTTCATGCATCAAATCTTTATCTATCAAAAGCTTCAATGGTTGTATTTGATGGACTAGTGTTTACTAGATGTCTTCGTCCAATATATGTGGAGGAAGTGAACACTGTGGTGATCCAGAATTGTGTATTCCAGTAAGTGAGTGTGTGTTGTGTTGTGTGATTGGTTGATTGATTGATTAATTGATTGCTATACTCCACCAATTGGCCATGGCTGGCAGAGACATACATACAATAGTACACCACACAAAGCATACATACATATTACAATTACAACAACAAAACGTACATGCATTAATGTGCATGTGTATTAATAATGTACATGTGTGTTAATAATTGTTGTATATGCATGTATGCAGATGTACGCATGCATAGGAGATGAATAGTCGTTAATTAGAGTAACCTCGTGAAGTTAGAGAGTGCTTGCTATTGTGTCAGTACACGACATAAATTGGCGACGAGGATGGCTCACAGCAGTTTGAAAGACTTTGACCCATCCAAGGAGTCTATAGAAGATTTTAGAGAGCGATTCGATTTCTACTGCCTAGCTAACAACATTCGCGGGGAAAATGCTGATGCTGCTCGCCGCAAGAAGGCAATGTTTATAACGCTATTGGGACAAGCAACGTTCGCAAAGTTGAAAGTTTTGGCTAGCCCAACGCCTGTTTCAGAACTGACACTGGACGCCATTATGGAACATTTAGTCGCCCACTACCGGCCAAAAACCATAGAAATTGCCGAATGATATAAGTTCTTCAAGCGTCTTCAGAAGAAAGAGGAGACAGCAGTGGATTTTATTGCCGATTTACGAAGACTTGCTAAGACTTGTAATTTTGGGAATTATTTAGAAACAGCAATTAGAGACCAGTTTGTTTGTGGTCTTCGTGATAGAAAGTGCCAGAAGGAGTTATTGTGTAAGGAGGGTCTCACTGCGGACATAGCACTCCAGAGTGCAAGTGCTGCTGAAGTAGTTGCTCAGGAAGTGAAAACCATGCAGGAGCCTCCTGATGAGCTGACTAACCCTGAGATCAACCAGGTGGGTAGTAGTGATAAGTTCCATTGTTATCGTTGCGGTGGTAGAGGACACCTAGCTTCAGCATGTAAATACAAGACTGCTAAGTGCCACTTGTGCCTCAAAGTTGGCCATTTAGCTAAGGTTTGTCGTAACCCACGTCAGAGAGCCCAGAGTAGTAGGAAGGGGGATACAGCAAAGACCCCCAAACTTAAGAGCAAGCACAGTGGCATGAATCTAGTAGAGGTAGATGGCATGGCTGACTTTAGTGATAGTGATAGTTCTAGTGACATGCACAACATTTTCCAAATAGGAAATCAGTCACAAGAGAAATTTTTAGTCACGGTCACCATTAATGGGGTCCCAATCGAGATGGAAGTAGACTCGGGAGCGGAACGTTTGACAGTTCCCACTCCAATCTTTAGTGAGAAATTAGCGAGTGTGTGTCAGCTCAGTCCATCATCGATTAATCTGCACCAGTACGATCATTCCCCACTGACAGTAGATGGTGAATCGTTTGTAGAAGTACAGTTGAACAGTCGTAAAATAGAAGCCTCTTTTATTGTGGTAGACATATCTGGAAAATATCCATTGTTTGGTAGAGACTGGCTGCGTAAGTTTGGCATCGACCTTGCATCCTTGATGCCACAACTAGTGAATAACTCTTACAGCATTAACCAGTCAGAAACTGAAGAGTTGCTAGCTGAATTTTCCTATGTTTTTAGTGAAGAACTTGGCTTATTGCGTGGGATTGAAGCCACTATTTCAGTAGATGAATCAGCTACACCACGTTTCCATAAGCACCGACCAGTACCTTTTGCAATCAAGGACAAGGTTGAGGAGACACTTAGGTCGCAGGTGGCTGAAGGGGAGCTGGTACCTGTTGAATCCAGTGAATGGGCCTCTCCCATAGTAGTAGTGCACAAACGAGATGGTGGTATTCGCATTTGTGGGGATTTTAAAGTCTCAATAAACCCAGTCATATGCTCACAGGTTTACCCACTGCCGACACCAGAGGAAATATTCAGCACACTAGCAAATGGTGAAACCTACACTAAATTAGATTTAGCGAGAGCATATAAGCAGATGGCAGTTAAGAAAGAATGCCAGCACCTTTTAACCGTCAACACCCACATGGGCCTTTTTCAGTATACCAGGCTCCCTTTTGGAATTTCAACAGCCCCATCATTATGTCAAAAAGCCATGGCTCAAGTCCTCCAAGGGCTCCCGGGGGTGGTTTGTTATATTGACGACATTTTGGTGACAGGCCGGACACGAGCTGAACATAAGGAAAACTTGCACAAGGTTCTTGACAGACTTCGTCATTATGGCCTGCATGTAAAACGAGCGAAATGTCAGTTTTTCCAGAAGCGTCTAGAATTTTTAGGGCATTGTATTTCCAATGATGGAATCACACCAACTGAGGAGCGAGTCAGGAGCATCAAGAAGGCTCCCCCACCAGTCAACAAACAAGAGCTACAGTCATTTCTTGGAATGATGACGTACAATGCCAGTTTCCTTCCATCCCTATCACACATCCATCACACATCCTCCACCCTCTCTATTTATTATTGAGGAAAAACAGTAAGTGGGCATGGAAAGCAAAACAGCAAAAGGCTTTCAAAGCTGCAAAACAGTTATTGTGTGAACCAAAAGTACTGGCTCATTATGATGTAAAAAAACCTCTCAAGATATATTGTGACGCCTCACCAAAAGGATTGGGTGCTTGCCTGGTGCATGTTATGCAGGATGGTTCAGAGCAGCCGGTAGCATATGCTTCTCGTAGTTTGCAGTCAGCTGAGCAAAAGTATGCTCAGATTGAGCGTGAAGCCCTGGCAATCATATTCGCTGTGAAGCGTTTCCACCAATATGTGTATGGTCGTGATTTCACATTAGTTACCGACCATCGACCTTTATGCAAAATTTTGGGGCCTAAAGAAGGTATTCCACTGCTAGCAGCAGCCAGAATGCAGAGGTGGACATTACTCTTAAGTGCCTATCAGTACAAGATTGAATTCATTTCAGGCAAATACAATACGTGTGCTGATTGTATGTCACGCATGCATAGCTGCAGTAAGCATGATAGTGCTGAGAAGGCTCATGCCGTTATGGCCATTGATGAATTGCCTGTAACAGCTGCTCAAGTGGCCAAGGAGTCTAGCAAGGATAAACATCTTGCCACAGTTCTAACATCAGTACAACATGGAAGGTGGCCATCCAAGATATCAGAAGATCTTTTACCCTACTATCGTAAAACTAATGAATTATCAGTTACAGATGGGTGTTTAATGTGGGGAAAACGAGTCATCATTCCTATGTCCCTCCGCAAGATGTTGTTGACAGAGTTACATGTTAGCCACGTTGGAATGACTAAAATGAAATCACTGGCCAGAAGCTACGTCTGGTGGCCCAAGCTAGATGCACATATTGAACAGATGGCTCGTGAGTGTAACGAATGTGCTTTAGTAGCTGACAATCCAGCTAAGGCCCCCTTGCATCCCTGGCTTGTTCCCAAACAACCATGGGAGCGAATACACATAGATCATGCAAGCTGGGGGAAGCACACGTTACTTGTTGCAATAGACACTTTTTCAAAATGGCCAGAAGTTCATTTGGTGAGTTCTACTTCAGCACAGCAAACCATTGAGAAACTTAGGGTAATTTTCTCCACACATGGTTTGCCAATCACCATTGTTTCGGACAATGGACCACCATTCATGTCAGCTGAATTTAAGCAATTTATGGATGCCAATGGCATTAATCACCGCCGTGTACCACCATATCACCCATCATCAAATGGGGCAGCTGAGAACTTAGTTAAGTCAGTGAAGAGAGCTCTGCAGAAATCCTCAAGCAATGAGACCTTAGGAACTAAAATTTCACGCTTTCTAGTAAGCTATAGGAACACACCACATTCAGTTACAGGGAGGACTCCAGCTGAGATTTTACTTGGTAGATCACCGCGTACTAGATTGTCATTAGTACATCCTTGCCTGTCAAATTGCTTGGATGTGATAGCAGAAGCAAAGGTTGGTGATGAACCACCGCGATCGTTTTCGGTTGACCAGCAAGTGTTTGTTCGTGATTTGCATCCCAAAGCCACATCTAAATGGCGCAAAGGCAAGGTCACAAAGTGTTTGGGAACACTTACTTATGAAGTATTAGTAGATGGTCAGCTCCGCAAAGCCCATGTAGATCACATGCGTCCATGGCATGCTCAGTACACGACAATAATGTACATGTATTATGTGCATATCCATCTGTCTGTCTGTCTGTCTGTCTGGGGACCTGGTGACTAGTGTCAACTGGGGAGAAACCCACCCAGTGGTACCTGGTGTTAAACAGCAAACTAGCTATGGCCAAAACTAGCCCCACCTAGTCACCCTCCTTCTTCAAAGTGGCAGAAGACAAATTGAGCATGCACTATACTGCTTATAAGGCCTTTCAAATTTCAAATGCATTTCTTGTGCAGACAGCATGGGCTGTACAGCTGGCTTTATGTGACTAGGTATGTAACTTAGTCTGGGAAAACCGATGTTATTGCCTACTAATTTAAATTATCAGAACTGCTGGTTGTGTGTGTTGTAGCTAGCCAAAGGTCAAAGGTATATTTACCAAATTCTCACACAATACCAATTCCTTGCTACTTTTGTGGATGGTAATCAGATATGGGAAGTTGAGTACCAAAAATACCTGGGCATAATTTTTGACAAGAGGTGACAATGAGCACTCACTGTACAAGTAGCCAACAGCTAAGCTTTTCCTATCCTCTTGCTCGATATTGATTATATATATCAGACGAGCTCCAAAAAGGGGGCTGGAGGAGAGCAAGAAGCTGTTTAAAAATTAAAGAGAAAGGTGCAGGGATGAATTAGGCCAAGTTATGGGCCATTTAGATCTCAAAACTGGCTAAAATGAAAGGACATTTACAGCACAGGTCTTATTTTACTCCACTATTGTCACATACAACCATTCCTTACTCCATTAGGTGCTTGTATGGATTGCCACTGTGCTTGGGAAAGGCATCCAGAAAAAGCAGACCACTCAATTGATAGTTATTCATGTAGCTTTATGTTCTTGGTGAAAAATCAAATCTGCTGTCAAGGGTGATAAGACCAAGTTTTCCAGACCCAGTTTTCCCAGACCCAGTTGTATATAAATGCTAGTCTAGTACATTAAAAAAAAATTTATTTAAAAATGAAGAGTAGGGATTTCCCACCAAGCTATACTGTAGTACCATCATTCATCTCTTGTCTCAGTACTTTTTATTACTTGGGTCCCTACTTCATTTTTAACTAATATTATTATATACTAATTTATTTGTTCATAGCGTACACTGTAAAGCTATACAGGTGTAACTGTTCTACTATGGTGACTGCTGTAGTATAGTATCTTGAATCAGCCTTTACCTTCCAGATGGTGTGTTACTATTTCATATTTTCATTGCACTGGCATTACGAATGCAGCTAGACCAATAATAAGGGTGTGTGGTCCAGCGTTGAAACCGGGTCGGGTCATCCGGGTCTGACCCGGTTTACAATTTATCCGGGTCTGACCCGGATTGGATCACGTGAGAAACGAAATTGTTCGTTTGACGACGTGGAAACTTATAAACGCTATCGCGTAGCTCTTTCGTGAGCCACGCCCACTTATCGCATTACCAACATACGCTCAGCCACGCCCATTTGTTAGTAAGTGTAGTATGTAGCACGAAACTGAGGGTATCTATGGTGAGGGGTAGCTATTGTCAGTAGGTGAAGACCTTTTTTTTTTTTTTTTTTTTTTTTTTGGTCTTTAACCTACAGCTAGGCTGAAGTTGCAATATTTACTCAACACGAATGGAACGCTCAAAATGTAGACTCGTTCGCTCGCTCGAGACTAGCTGAAACACGTCTCGGCTTTAATTAATCCGGGTCACATCCGGGTCAATCCGGGTCAATCCGGGTCACATCCGGGTCTGACCCGGATTGCTATCCGGGTCAGTGGGTCATCCGGGTCAGCAGTAGTGACCCGGTTTCAACGTTGGTGTGGTCATAATAAGACCAAGTGTCTAGTCATACCACCACGGCATAGCTATTATATCAAGAACAGAACACATGTGGCACTCAGTAAAATCCGACTTATTGAGATTTGCATTTGCCGGGCATATTTCAGCAGTCATAATTACAGTTGTTTCACTTTCATGTTACTGAGTTCTGACAACCTAACACCTAGTAAGCCATACTAAGTGCTGTACCTGGGTGTTATTATTGCTGGACAGCTACCTAAATTGGGCACAGCATGCAGACATCAACATGATCACTGCAAAGGCAAATCCAGTAAGGGGCCTTTTATAATGTAACATAGCAAAATGTCTGGTTTAGCAGTTAGCTAAATGCTATTGTTATAATACATGTGTTCATCCCATTCTTGAATACGCGCCTGTATACAGTCTGGTTTCCATACCATGAAGGAAACATTTACAAACTGTAGATGGTGCAGAGAAGACCAACAAGGTTGTTGCGAGTAGTTGCAGTGAACATAGTTTATATAATCTATACACTGAACAACTATACAATATATCAACTAGCTAGCTAGCTAGTTCCCTAACATGGAAATGTTGAACAGCCTTACCCATCCCAGTCCTTTGACACACTGGAATGATCATTCTTGTCATGGATACCATGAAACGGATGTTTAACACGGAGAAATTTCCTCGAGATTCTAGTAAAGAACAGCTTCTTTCAGTTCAGTCCCGGCGCCTTTCGTGCTTATTAGGCCAACATTTATTAATTCCTTGTTTCCCGTCACCCGCCCGCATACCCACTTTGCCTACCGCGTTGGTAATTATTATTGCATTTAGAATTTATAACTATTTAGAAATACGAAATATTTCTGTGTAAAGATCGAAATACTCTAATAGAGCAGTCAGCCATACACTCAGTTATTCTGCTAAAACACATTTCAATGATATTTATTTGCTTGAAAGCATTTTTGAACTACTTACCTTGTTGCTAAACGTCTTCCTAAGTGCTTACTTGTCTGGTATGCTTATGACAAGCTCTTAAACATCCATTGTAGCTAGCTAGAATGTTATTTTAGACTAGTTAGCTTATGGACAGTTAAGGCTGACCAAAATAATAAAATTTTAGTTATTAATAATAATAACCGCCCGCCCTCATTACCTGATTGCTCTCAAGGTGACGGGAAACAAGGAATCTTATTATGTTGGCCTTAAGTACCCTACTAACCTTCTAAAGCACTGCCAAAGATGCATTTCTCTTCCACGGCAACCATGATTTCTCTCCACTGCCAGAAGAATACTGTAAGTACGCTATACTGAGTGAACTATTACATGGTTCACCAGTGCTTGGTTCACCAGTATGGCGCACACGTAGGCGATATTTGAAGTTACATAATGTAGATCACGTGTTGAAAATGCTCTATACTTCACAAAATTAAGATGGCCTCTATATTCTTTTTAAAGAATCTTCTGACAACACATAGACACATTCATAACCTAAAGTACATATTGAATGAAATCTAATACACACGGAAGTTCAATTGTAGTGGAAAATCGTTGAGAATTTGTTAGCTGCAATACCAGAGGTCTACAGTTACATAAGAAGTTAGTCATGAAGTACACTGTTAGTAGTACAGATTATGCAGATTGGGTATAATAGACTTGACCATTATTATTTCGTTACAGTTTATAAAGGAGTAGGGTAAATACTTATCAAGACACATGGTAGTGTGTCATGCGGCCAAGAAATGCAGCACGTCACACTGTGAGTATACTGTTGAGAAGATAGACTGAGATTTATATTATTATTTATTATTTAACGAAGCTGGACTTCAATTATTATTTCAACAATTATTAATTATCAATTATTGTATAAATACTGTGTGCTCTTTAATATGAATGGTATTGACAATATCACAGTACGAGTGGCAGCTAAAACCTCGCTCTGTCTTCATGACAAATGGTGCTGTGACCAGGATCTAGAGTTTGGCTTGGCTTTATCCGCGAGGTTTTGCAATGTCGGGACCCATAAGAAGATTGCTTGGACCAACAAAAGCGCGACTGCAGAGTTACATTAAGAAAGCAAAGACGATACTGGAACGTTCAGTGGATGAGACTGACTTGGACCAGGAGGAGACTGAGGTGGACGATCTTATTCACCGATTTTCAACAAATATAGCGCTCCTTGAACGATGCAACCAGGATTGGACGACCTTGGTAAACATAATGGAGGCTGGCGACGAAAAGGAAATGGAAGAAAAGGAGTATCTGTGGGCTACGGATGGAGATGGAGGTCTAATCGAACTATTATTAGACTCCAAAGAGACTACAGCGCGTCTGGAAGCGCGCCTAGCAAGGGTGTTGAGGAAAGCTGAAAGGGCAGCTATGCGACCTTTGACATTACCTGCGACCTCACCTTGTTGACAACGTCTGGAAACCTTACAGAATCACAAACAGACAACAATGTGAAAGTGAAGCTACCCAAATTAAGTCTTCCGACCTTTGATGGTGATATTCTCAGAGTTTTGGGATGTGTACAGCACAGCTGTGCATGAACAGGATATACCAGATGTCACCAAGTTCAACTACCTAAAAGGTTCAATTTGCAGTGCAGCTGCTACTGCGATAAGTGGAATTTCTGTCACTAACGATAACTATTCATCAGCCATGAAGATAATACAAGATATGTTTGGTAAGAAAGAGAACATAATAGAGGCCTTGTATTCCAAATTACAGCATCTCTCAATGGCTACAAATCGATTTAGCGATATTAAACATAATTACGAAACCATGGAGAAGATGTTGCGACAGTTGGAATCTCAGGGAGAGAGGGTTAATGAGCAACGTATGCTTATACAACAGATACTATCAAAATTTCCAGTTGAGGTAATCATAAGGTTAGAAGAGTCAAAGGACATTGAACAAACATGGACAGTAAAGTTATTAAGAGAGTCACTTAACCGATATGTTTCAATTCATGAAAATGCACAAAGTCATGACTCTAATTCTAGGGGGAGTCAAATTAGAAGTCAGAGAAGAAGTGAAAGCTCTTACAAGCCACTTACTGAAAAACAAGGTTATCATTCAGTTGAGAGTTTTCTAGTTGACAGTAAAAGGAACTTTGAAAAACAACAGAGTCAATCACGTAAGCCATCATACCCATGTATTTTCTGCAAAGGTAGTCACTTTAACGACAATTGTGATAAGGTTAAAACTGTTGCAGATCGTAAACGTCTACTTACTTCTCAAGGTCGTTGTTTTATATGTCTCAAGATTGGTCATCTTTTTAGGGAATGTGTTAACGGTCACTCGAGATCTTGCTGCTACTGTGGAGCAAGTGGTCACCACAACCGGTGTATATGTCCCAAGAAGTTTGCTTCATCACCTGACACAACGGCTGTTAATCAACTACCTGCTGGTTCTTCCAGGATACGTCCAAGAATTACTTCTTCGTCAGAAACACCAAGACTTGCTTCCTCATCGGAAACAACAGCTGTTAACCAGTCATCTACTGATAACTAGTTGATTGTTAGCACTGAAACCATTTCTAGCACAAACACTGTTACACCTGCAGTAAGTACAGATCATATGTTATTAACGCATGGGGAAAGAGTAATTCTCCAGACAGCACTAGTTCCAATTTTTTGCTCCAATGGATCTATTATATCAGCTCGACTACTGTTAGATAGTGCTAGCCAGAGAACTTTCATGACAGAAAGACTTGCTAAAAAATTGAGTTTGCCTTCTCAAAGAAAAGAAACATTATCTATTTCTACGTTTAGTTCACAGTGTCCTCAGACCATTGATACATATGTTGTCCATTTTACCATCATTACAAAAGAGAATTCAAATATGGACCTCAATGCTAATGTTTTGACTCAGATCACTAGTCCCATTCGAAGAGGACCACTTCAACCATCAGATTTAAAGTTTCTTCAATCGATTTCACCTGAGAAACTGGCTGATATTATTCCGGACCCATCAGATGCAGCTCCCATTGATATCTTAGTTGGATCTGATTACTTTTGGAGCATTGTTGATAATGGGAGGATTGTGCTGCCATTAGGTTTATTATTGTTGTCATCTAAGTTGGGATATTTACTTACAGGGAAGTTTGTGGACCCTAACAGTAATGTTAATGTTAATCAGCAGTTAGCCGCTTGTTTTGTTATGACACAGATGAACCAAAGTGTTTCCGAACTGAATTTGTTTTCAGCTGCAGATAGTGTTGTGGTAAGGAATCCTAACTTGACTGATATGTGGAGTTTAGACATAATCGGTATTAGTGACCCTGTACAGATGGATGGTGATGACAAGGCCCTAGAACAGTTCAATCAGGGAATTTATCATGATGGAGAACGATATCAGATTAAATGGCCATGGAAGAGGCCTGAACCTCACTTACCTGATAATTCTGATGTGGCTTGCGGGAGAATGAAATCATTGTCACGACGATTTCAAGCTGATAGAACTCTTTTACAGCAGTATGATGATATTTTACAGAGTCAACTAAAGCAAGGAATTATTGAAAAGGTTATAGAAAAGGAAATTGATCACAAGACACATTATTTACCACACCATCCAGTACTGACACCTTCTAGAAACACCACTAAGGTCCGAATTGTTTATGACGCCTCATCTAAGGCAAGTAAGAGTGCTAATTGTTTAAATGATTGTTTATATCGAGGACCTATAACCCTACCTGATATGTGTGGAGTGTTATTAAGACAACGAACATACCCAATTGTTATTTTGGCCGATGTAGAAAAGGCCTTTCTGCAAATTGGGATCCAGCAGGAAGAAAGGGATGTGACGCGTTTTCTATGGTTTCGTGATCCTGAACATCCAGATAAACTAGAAGGTAATATAGACATTTATCGATTTTGTCGTGTCCCATTCGGAATAGTATGTAGCCCATTTCTGCTGGAGGGAACTTTGAAATTTCACCTGAAAAATGAGAACAGTTTAGTGGCAAAGAAAATTCTTGAGAATTTGTATGTGGATATTGTTACTATGGGATCTGAATCAGTTAATGAAGCCTACCAAATATTTGTTGAATCTAGAAATATCTTCAGAAAGGCATCAATGAATTTACGTGAATGGGTTTCAAATTCTCAGGAATTTCTTGATTGCTTACCTGATGATCAGAAGGTAATGGGATGTGTTATTGGATTGTTTGGAATGTTGTGGAATCGAATTGAGGATTATATCCAGATTGCTGATGTTAATATCCCTTCATCAAACATGACCATTACTAAAAGAGAAGTACTAAGTTTTGTTGCCAAGATATATGACCCATTGGGTCTGATCACACCAGTTTCATTTCATGGAAGAGTGTTCTTGCAGAGTCTATGGAAACATAAGTTATCATGGGATGAACATTTGCCACAATCACTTTGTCAGGAATTCCGAAAATTAACAAGAACATTTCAACATCTATCATTGATAAAAATCCCACGTTTCATTGCAACATGTGAACATGACGTGGTCTTTGAGGTACTTGTATTCTGTGATGCCTCAATTATGTCATATGCTACTACAGTTTACTTACGAGTCATTACAGGTTGTAGGACTTTTGTAAACCTAGTTTTTTCTAAGATGCGTTTGGCACCAAGCAGCACTGGAAAGAAGAAGAATGCCAACAATTCTGGTGAGATCACATTGCCACGGCTTGAATTATTAGGTGTCTTAATTGGAGTACGTGCTGCAAATTTTATTGTTCAGGAGCTTAAACTACCAATATATAAGAGATATCTCTGGACTGACTCTGAATGCGTTTTACATTGGATGAAGAGTTCAAAATTGTTACCTTTGTTTGTTGAAAATCGAATTAAGGAGATACGAATGGAAAAGGACATTACATTTTGTTATATTCCATCAAAACAAAACCCTGCAGACTATGCAACACGGGGGCTCACTGTTCAAGAAATTATCGATTGTAAATTATGGTGGCATGGACCGGAATGGTTAAAATCCGAAGAAACAACATGGCCTAGTTGGAACATACCAGACATTACACCAGATAAGCTGGATAACTTGTTGGAAATTGGTAAGAAAGGTTCACAAGTCATATACGAAGTTATTAATGTTGTTAATGATGGTTCTCAAGTCCACAATGATTATCCATCTCCACTAACAATAGATGAATTCAAATATTCCTCTTTACGAAAGTTACTTCGCATAACTGTTTACTGTATCAAGTTTATTTACATTATGGTGTTAAACAAATGTTCTAAGGAATTGAAAGAAAGAGTTCTGAGGAAACACAAGATTTTGGAGAAAGTGTTTAATAATATGAGGGAAGGTTCCATTTATTCAGATGAAATTAGAAATGCTACACTACTTTGGCTTTATGTGATACAACATAGAAAATATCATGAGGTGCTCAACGATATTGAGAAACATCGAAAGAATTGTATTCAACAACAACTTGGTGTTAAAATTGATGATATTGGGCTGCTTAGATGTTATGGAAGGTTGGGTAATGCTGATTTGAATGAGGATACTAAGAATCCCAAGCTACTTCCAAGGTATGAACGTTTTACTGCTCTTTTAATCAGCGAAGTACACCAGAGATTGATTCATGCTGGAGTTTCACATACTTTATCTCAAATATGAGAGGAGTTTTGGATTCCCCAAGGCAGGACACAAGTAAGGCATGTAATCTCTAAATGTTTGATTTGTAATAGACATGAAGGACCTTCATTCCAGTTACCCAACATGCCACCCTGGCCCAGGGAGAGAGTTTCAAGGAGTGACCCATTTCAGTTTATTGGGCTTGACTACTTGGGACCATTATATGTGAAACAAGGAACTGGACTTAAGAAGGTCTGGATATGCTTGTTCACTTATCTGTCGATTAGAGCTATCCATATGGAGTGGGTTCTAGACCTGACTGCAAGTCAGTTTTTAAATTGTATCAGACGATTTGTATCACGTCGGGGTAGACCAGACCTAATTATCTCCGATAATGCCCCACAGTTTCGATTAACAAATACAGTTTTGGATAAACAGTGGAGGCAAGTGTTCAAAAATAAGGATGTACTTAATTATATTTTTATGGAGGGAATTAAATGGAACTTCACAACTGCTCTTGCCCCATGGCAAGGGGGTTTTTATGAAAGACTTGTCGGTATGGTTAAACGATCATTAAGGAAGGCTACTGGAAGGAAACATTTCACTTTGGAACAGTTGATAACCCTGATAGCTGAGATAGAAGCAGTACTTAATTCTAGACCGTTAACGTATGTTTATGGAGATTTAAAGTCAGGATTTGTACTAATGCCTTCACATTTTTTAGCATCCAACAGAAAACTGGGTATCAGTCCCTTTGGTAATGGCAACGATCATAGTGATCCTGAATTCCAAGTTGTTAAGAATTCAGCAACTAAATTGATTGAACACTGGAAGAAAGGACAAAAACATCTAGACATATTCTGGAAATCCTGGAGAGATGAATATCTCTTGAGTTTAAGGGAAAGAAATCTACTTGTACATAGACAACCTAGGTCAAATAGTGAGAAGGAACCCACTGAGGGCAGTATCGTAATCATAAAGGATGATAATTTGCCAAGAAGCAATTGGAGAATTGGCAAAATATTAAGACTAATAGTTAGTAGAGACTCCAAAATTCGATCAGCCGAAATACAATTACCAGGAAAATTATTATGACAAGACCAGTGAACCACTTGTATCCACTAGAAGTACCAGAAAACCCTGATAACTCTATTACTGAATCAGATGTAAACAAAAACGATAAAACAAAGGATCTTGATAATTCTGTAACTGATGTAGACAAGATTGATGCTGTTAGAAACAGTATTGTTCCAAGCCAAATTGAACCTATCAAACAGCAAAGAAAGGCAGCCACTCAAGCTCGACTAGCAATTCAAAAACATTTAAATGATAACATTTCCACAGTTATATTTTGCTTCCCTCGGGAGTGTTGAGAAGATAGACTGAGATTTATATTATTATTTATTATTTAACGAAGCTGGACTTCAATTATTATTTCAACAATTATTAATTATCAATTATTGTATAAATACTGTGTGCTCTTTAATATGAATGGTCTCGACAATATCACAGTACGAGTGGCAGCTAAAACCTCGCTCTGTCTTCATGACATATACTTACTGGAAGAAACAAAGCATGATTTTCATGCATACGTAGCTCCATGTTCCCTTCTTGAATTGAAATCATTTTATACTACAAACGCCCTCCACCTTCAGCACCTTACATGCCAAGACTGCCTAATACATTCGTGAAATATAAGACTTCAAAATCCAGCTTAAGTTCTGCATTTTTCCTTCATTCAGGGGGCTTAGATTATTCTTTTCACACACTGTACAAAAACCATTATAAAACTTATATGCGTAGCGTGATTATCTTGAGCTTTGGTACACTTTAAGAACGTATTGCGGCACAATCACGTACCAAGTTTAGTGCTAATCTGATTATTAGTCATAGAGTTATGGATGATTATTTGCATTAAAAATGGCCGACATGTTGTCATGCCTACAGGGTAAACTGCTTATGGGAATAACTTAAAAATCAGTATGCGTATAGGTTAACCATGACAGCTCAACTTTGTGCGGTTTAAAAGAAATTGCATTGACAACTATAGAGTTAAACTTAGCTAATAAAACTTGTGACAACAGGCTGCAAATTAAGGTACAGGATTTGCTTTGTAAAATTGAGCAACTGCAACTTATCATGTTTTGCATGAAAAATCAAGATACTCTAATAGAACAGTTACTACAAAATTTTAATACAAATAGTATCTAATCCAAAACAGCCAAGCTGTAAAAAAAGAGTGTGGCCCTCAAAAAGGCTATGGTGAAAAAAGATGTGAAATCCAAGGTGGCAACAAATAAATGGCTGTGATGGTAAAAATTTTAATAACAACAATTCAGGTGAATTTGGTGCCGCTTGGTCTTGGCACAAAATTCACCTGAATTGTCATCATTAAATTTTTACCATTATCCTACCATCACAGCCATTTCTTGGCTGCCACCTTGGATTTCACATCTTTTTTCACCATAACCTTTTTGAGGGCCGCACTCTTTTTTTTTACAGCTTGGCTGTTTTGGATTAGATTTCACTTCTTTTGTATTTGTATACCATGGCTTGTTACATTAACACCAAAGATGGTTATATTTGGTATTGTGCCACAAAAATTTACAGGACTTAACAAGTTTGGGTACCAATTATAACCACTCAGAGTGTTAATTTAACAAGCCACTTTTAACAGTGCAAAGCCGGCCTATGGCTGGCTTTGGGACTTTTTTAACCTATCTTTTTTTCTTTACCACAAGAAGAAGAAAAAGGCGAAGCAGATTTTAAATACTTTAACTAATTCAGCTTTTATCAGTAAATGTACAAATTATATATAATACATACATATATTACATGTCAATTATTCCCTATGGATATCTTGTTTGCAGCTGATCTCTCCACTGGGTGACTTGAAATGTAGCTGAACTTTCTACAAGGTGATTTGTTTCTTACTGATCTCTCTACAGGGTAACTTTGTCTGGCTTATCTCTCTAAAGGGTCATTTGTTTTTGTAGCTGAACTCTCTACAGGGTGTTCCTTCTAGCTGATCTCTCTACAGGATACCTTGTTTGTAGCTGAACTATCTGCAGGGTAATTTGTTTGTAACTGAACTCTACCAGGTAACTTCTTCTAGCTGATCTTTCTACAGGGCAATTTGTTTGTAGCTGAATTCTCTACAGGGTGATTTGAACTCTCTACATGGTAGTTTCTTCATAGCTGAACTCTCTACAATGTGATTTCTTCTAGCTGAACTCTCTACAGGGTGACTTGTTTTTAGCTCATCTCTCTACAGTGTGACTTGTTACTAGCTGAACTCTCCACAGGTGATTTGTTTGCAGCTGAACTCTCTACATGGTGGTTTTTTTTTTGTAGCTGAACTCTCTACAAGGTGACTTCTTCGAGCTGATCTCTCTACAGGGTGATTTGTTTGTAGCTGAACTCTCTACAAGATGGTCCTTCTAGCTGATCTCTCTACAGGATGACTTGTTTCTAACTGAACTCTCTACAAGGTGATCTGTTCATAGCTGAACTTTCTACGGGGTGATTTGTTTGCATCTGAACTCTCTACATGGTGGTTTCTTAGTAGCTGAACTCTTTACAAGGTGACTTCTTTTAGCTGAAGTCTCTACAGGGTGATCTTTTCGCAGCTGAACTCTCAACAGGGTGATTTGTTTGCAGTTGAACTCTCTACATGATGGTTTCTTTGTAGCTGAACTCTCTACAAGGTACCTTCTTCTAGCTGATCTCTCTACAGCATGACTTGTTTGTAATTTGTCAATCAAACAACGATAACCACCCATTTTATCGTTGTTTGATTGACAAGTTCCAGTTGACATCGCATTTTCCTTGCCCTACAAAAATGGCTGGTAATTTGCACATGTGGTGCATTTTTATGACCACACCTTTTCGTTAAACATATCTATATAATTATCACAACTTTTTATAGCCATGAACAAGCAAGCACAAAATTATCTTAATATTAGTTGGCTTTAGTATCGGATCAGTAGGTAGTTATTTTTCTGTTTTGGTAGAACTTGTTTGTCATATCATCTTCATCTGTAGATAAGAACAATGATATGTGTAAAAACAAACCTCAAAGCTGGTTTATCATTGGTTTTGGGTATATATTTAAACTACAAAAAGAAGTGAAATCCATGCAAAACAGCTAAGCTGTATAAACGAGTGCGGCCTTCAAATAGCCTGAGTGAAAAAAGTTGTGAAATCAAAAGTGACGGCCACGAAATGGCTGCAATAATGTTGATGATAATAAATTTTATTGTACAAAGCCATTATTAAAATTTATTATCATCCACATCATCGCCTTTGATTTCATAACTTTTTCACCCAGGATTTATACAGCTTGGCTGTTTTTGCGTGGATCATGTCACCAGATTTGCAAATCTGGTCCAAATTTCACATCTGGCAAAATCAAACTAACACCAGCTAGTACACTATCATACTACTGGTTTTGACCCTTGATACTACTCAAACTACTCAAGGCTGGTTTTAACAAACATCTTTTCCGGGAGCTCAAATAGTGGTTTCAGGCAAGAATTGGTGGTTTTCTGGTGGATGTCCTGATAATGTCGGCCTAACAACTTTTCTGTTGATTTTGCTGCATATCAGCATCTAAGAAACCAGCACAGCCTTGTAATCTCGTTTCTGGACTTCAATCCTGGTCTGCCTCCATTTTGGAGTCTATCTTTTGTCCATCCCATCACCCCCACTCTCCTCCCCTTTGTGATCACTAGTGATACTATTTTGCTCATGCAACCACTCAGATTATCTATCTTATTTGGCAGGAAACTCTTCAAGCAGGTACAAGTACTGGAAGTGGTCTGAAAGGTATTATAATGAATTGATACATCTCTTGTGTAAATTTCATATGCATGCTTGCTATTCTTGCCAAGTTATGCTGATTTAAAACCATTTATCTTGATGAATGTGTGACTTGGATTGCGTTTCCAAAATCCAGTCACAAATGCTGTTTTACATGTTCAGCTACAGTGTAGGTGCTATGTTATAATACACTGTGTATTAAAGGAAGAAATGAGATGTATAATATTGTAGCTGTACCTAGTATGTATTATGTACACTTCACAGGAATATGAAAAATGGAGCAGTAAATATTTACAACTCACCAAATGTGCTAGTGAGGAATTGTACATTTTACAACAACACTTCTGATGGTAGTGATATTAGACCATTCCAGACAAGTAGTGGAGGTCTTTCTATATCATACAATTCTGTAACAGCAACTACTGTTAACATTACTGTAACTGATTGTGAGTATGTTAATAATGTGGCTGCATCTGTTAATGATTTAGATTTGAGAACTTCACTTCGACACTTTTTCAGTCAAAATCTTTTTGACGGTAGAGGTGGAGGCTTAGCAATTCTTATTAACACTTTCAGTGTATTAAATTGTATAGTAAGTAACTCAACATTTATCAACAATACAGCTAGTAGTTTTGGTGGAGGGCTGTTCTGTGTAATTGTCGCAGCATACGATAATCAAACGTACATGCTCGAAAATATTATGTTTGAAGGCAATAGAGCTACAGTAGCTGGAGCCATATTTTATGCAGTACGCTTTCAAGGAAATGAAGAAGCAGTTTATAGTATGGTTGTCTGTAACTGTACATTTACGGACAACACCGCTGGAATTGCCGGAGTTGCACAAATTCCATCATTAGGATTGAATAATTCTGTGACTTTTAAGCAGTGCACTTTTACCAACAATTCAGCTACAGACTTTGCTGGCACTGTAGACTTAGTGTCTGTTAACTTCTATGTGGATAGGAGCAGTTTTATTCCTGTAGCATTTATTAACTGGTGAGTTACTCATGTAAATGTATAAGTGACCCCCTAATAGTAATGTGTGATGAGACTGCACTTATTGTCAATCAAATGGTTTCATTGTAGTGTGTGAAATTAATTTGCTAAAGTGATTTTACACTGATGCATAAATGGTATGTACATAAGTCAATGGTCCTGATTTATACCTCTTATTGATTTAATATGACCTATAATCAAACACGTGGCACAGTAATATTTAATTATTAATTGGTTTAGCTAAGTAGCTATTAGAGTAACGTGAGTGTGTTACAGGGTAGCTATGAAATATATGCAGAGTTGGGGGTAACTAGTTACTTTGTAACTAAGTTATGTAACTAATTACTTCATAAAGTAACTAGTAATACTAGTTACTTGCTTTGTAAGTGCCTGAAAAGTACTTAAGTTATAATAGTAACTAGTTACAATAGTTACATTGTAACTATAGGTAATAATGCTTTAAAAGCTCAATTTTTGTGCTACAACCACATTAAGTAAACACTTTCTGTGTACTGTTCTTCATGATTCAGCTTGAGTATACAGACGTAACAGTTGAAACTGAGCTAAAATGGCTACAGAATCATTATTTTCAGAACGTGTGCATATAATTATTATATATAGTTACTTTCTCCCTTGCTCTGGGCAGAATAAATATATTACAAAAGCTAACAAACAAGCATAACTTGTATATGAAAGTATAACTAGTAACTAGATACTTAGTTACATTTTAAAAAGCAACTATAACTGTAACTAAAGGTAACTAGTATCTAGTTACTTTTCTGAAGTAACTACCACAACTCTACAATTATGGATGTGGAAAAGGTACCTCTAATCTGTCTTGCAGTTAAATTACAACTCCTAATAATGCATGCGGATAAGTATATATAGAGCTTCGTACATTTTATCTATTGCCCAAACTGCAAAGCTGTGAAAAGGGTGAACTTAAGTTGTCATGGCTATCAAATATTTTGGATAGCTTGGAGATGATCAACACATTGAAATATTAATTGTCCTGGTATGTAGCTTGTTTGATAGCAACTTTGGTGCAGAAGCCGCAGCTATCAACATTGTTTATTACAATGCAAGATTTGATAATGTCACATTTAGAAACAACGTCGGAACTGCTGTTCAAGTAAGTATTATATAGATGTCCATGCCTGATTAGTGTAGCTGTGAATAGAGTGTTCAGTCTCAATAAGTAAAATGTGAAATTAAAGGTGTCAGCAACAAAATCATTGCAATGTTGTCAGTACAATTTGTATAGGTAATCACACACATTTGAGTACAATTTTGGCTGTTGCAAGTACATATTTGCACAAAAATGTGTGATTGCCTGCTAATCACATAGTGATCACCCTTCATGGTTTGTAGTACACATTTATCCAGTTCTGTGTGGCCATTAACTTCTAAATGTGATAGCATCATTTTCTAGCACTTAAAAGGCTTCTTGATCTGATTGCTTTATTATCACATCATTTGCTATTGCACTTAAAAGATGTGAGCAATTGTGATTGGCTACTCAACATTTGTTGCACTTGAAAAGCTTCTATTGTTGGTTTATTTGATTGACTATTCATTATAATAATCACTTCTTGTTGCTCTTAAAAGGCTTCTGTGTTTCTGTTATTTTATTCACTACTTTACAGTGCAAACAAACCATGCGATTTGGGATTTAATTGCTCTCCTGCTATTGGGACTAAACTAAATCACTATGCATCACGGAATTATGTATGGGTGAATATTGAGTTATAGTTCTTCCTGTGAAACACATGCCATCTTGTTAGGCTGCATGTTGAGAACTGCTTTTCAAACTATGCTACCATAGGCTCTTACAAATGGGATCAGTAAAAATAGAAATAGACAGCTATGGTAGAGGAACGTAAAGCTAGTGAGTGGCTTTACTTAGCAAGTTGTAAAGGACTCAGTGTTTATTTTCTGAGCCATGCATGCAGTAGCACTAAGCGTACACCTCAAAAGATGTCACATCATTTTTTATTGGACATGAAAACATCCTTATCACAGCTTGCCCAGTAAGTCAACAAACTTTTGTTTGTAAATCAATACACAAGTTACATAATTATCATGTGATATACGTAACTTCTGTTCAATATATTATTTTATTTATTTATGTTATTTTGGTTAAGGTGATTTCTGGAAAGGTTTATGTTGAAGGCTATATTACATATGACGGAAACAATGCCATAACAGATGCTAGTAAAGGTATTGTCAGTGAGGGTGGTGCATTGCATCTCCGCTCCTTCAGTCAAATTCAACTTCGTAATGGAACACATGTTAAATTTGTTAACAATACTGGCAGGTATATAATATACTGTACATGTATATGATATGTTATGTAAAGACTATTTTAATGTAGAGTTGGTGCATCTGTTGTGGTAGACGCTGACCTTCCAACTACTCCAAGTGTTTTTGGATACACTCTCACTCATTCTTTATGCTTTTTGCAGTACTCTGATCCATCTGTACGTTTTGATTCTTTTAACCCTAACCAGGTGTGTATGTCACAAAATATTATCATTTATTTGTAGTATGTATCAACATAGATTTCCATTAACTTCATGGACAATACAGCTGTTGTTGGAGGTGATGTATACACAAAAGTAGAACTCTGTCCTTTGCTCCCACATCTCTTTAACCATAATAGTACTAGTATACCGGGACTGTCGTTTATCACATCTGACAGTAACACTTCACCATTATTAACTCCTATTGACACAATAAAACTACTGAATGAGTCTGTAAGTTGCAATTTAGTTACCTATGGGTGTTATTGTCTCATGTACTTAGGTAAGTGCTTATCCTGGTGAAAATTTTGAGCTGCTAATGATACCAAAGGATGAACTAAATCAAACTACATTGGGAATAGTAACTTTTGAAAGCAGCCCAAAAAGAAGTCCCGATGCCAAAGACACTGTATGCAATATTATAAAGTCCATGCTTATATTATGTAATTGTTCTGTATTACCATAGGCTCCTTACATCTTAATCAACCCTACAGCTAGGGTGCTGTTTCCACAAAGTTTGAGATTTAATATCACTTACAATTTGGGATCAATAGATGATGTTTCAAAGGTCAACATGACATTTCCCATTAGAGTTAATGTATTCCAGTCACCTGTAAGTTTGTATATTAGTATATACCACCTACTTGTACCTACAATAGTAGCTGCAATAGACACTACTCACACAAGAATGCACCATGCACACAATCATGAACTCACAAGTACATAAATGTTCTCCTTGAATTTATGCACTGCTTTCCACAGTTGTGTCAGTCTACTCACCGAAGTCATTTTTGGGTGCTAATAACCTGGAAGTATGGCAACAGTATGTATGTATGTATCCAACAATTACTAAGTTGGATATGCACAATTGTTGCTGTACCTGCAGGAACATTGCAACATATCCTCAACTCGTTGGATATTAACAAGGAATCTGGCCCAGACAATATTCCTGGTAGAGTACTTAAGATATGTGTCCCTGAAATAGCACCAATTCTAGCTATAATATTTACCCAATCTTACGAAAGTGGCAAACTACCTAATGATTGGCTACTCGCAAATATCACTCCCGTGTTTAAAAAGGTGACCAAAGTAGTGCTGAAAAATTACCGGCCAATCTCGCTAACATTGATTTGCTGCAAGCTTATGGAACATATTCTGTGTCATGATATAATGGGCCACCTTGAGGCAAACAACATCTTAAGTAACTATCTCACTCCTGTGAGGCTCAGTTGCTGTTGATAGTTGAAGAAATACAGATAGCCCTTAACCACCGCAAACAAATTGATCTCCTTATGTTAGATTTTTCAAAGCTTTTGATACTGTCCCCCACCTACAACTTTTAAGTAAACTAAAATATTATGGAATACATGGAAGGTTACTAACCTGGCTAACTACCTGGCTCACTGAAAGTTCACAAAGAGTTTTTGTTGATGGAAATGCCTCAAACTATGTAGATTTACTATCTGGCATTCTGCAAGGGACTGCCTTAGGTCCAGTAATGTTCTTATTATATATTAATGATATTGGCAAAAGTATATCTTCATCGATATGTCTTTGCTGATGATTGTATTATATTCAGAGTCATAAATTCAGAAGAGGATCACCAACAACTACAGAATGACTTAAATTTGATTTACATGTGGTCACAAACATGGCAAATGTGTTTTAACATAAACAAATGTACTGTATTTAGACGCTATAGAATATCATCACCATCCAACTTCATACTCTAAATAATGAACCGATATCTAGTGTTGTCCAGCACTCATACCTTGGAGTTACTTTTACTACAAAAATGTCCTTTTCCCAACATATTACCAATATAACTGCCAAAGCCTTTAAAGCACTTAATTTCTTAAGACGAAACTTACTGTATATAGATGATCTATAGAGACAAAAGCAAGAGCATACTTATCAATGGTACGTCCAATATTATAATACGCCTCCACAGTCTGGGACCCTTACACAAACAAAGACTCCGACCAAATTGAGAGAGTGCAAAGATCTGCAGCCCACTGGGTTTGTGGAAACTATGACTGGAAAGCTAGCGTTTCATCACTGTTAGAGGCATTTATGTGGCCAACACTTAAATATTGAAGGAAAATAGCAAGACTAGTTACCTTTTACAGATCCATCTATAATCTAATACCTCTGAAGATTCCATCTTACTACAACATCACTTCAAGACCAACAAGGAGTTACCATGAGATGTACTACATCTTACCCCCCTCATCCACTGACTCTTACAGATTTACCCAATACAATCTGTGATTGGAAAAATCTCCCCATCCGGATAATTGAATCAAATTCCCTTGAACCATTTGTAGCAAACTTGAACCAGTACATGTAACTTAAGTCTCCTCAAATGTGTATGCATATATGTATCTATTGTGTGTGTGTAATTCTTCTTTGGGTTGGTCTCCTGGACAAATCAGCAAATGCTGTCTGTCCAGTAATAAAATTCAAAGTCAAATATCAAATAAAATCACACCCTGCTTTCTCTATAGGATCTTGATGTTTTTTTTTCCTTCACCAACTCCCCGGCTGCACCAGAACAAGAAGTGGAGATGAAGTCTGAGTAGTAGCTATGAATCGAAATATCAAAGTATATGCAGGACAGCCGTGCTGGATATCTGGATGATAAACATCACCTGTTGTTTATCATCAAAGGTTTCTCATAAAAGCATGAGAGTGGGTGGCCATTTTTCATTGAAATGTGCTATGCTTCAAATGTCATCACTGATCTACTGATTTAATGACTAAACTTTATAATCCATATTAAAAGATGAACTATGGCCGCTGCTATTTGCAATCAACCATACACTACAATAGTAGTGTATAGTAGGGACCACAAAGGAGTAGGCGTGGCCCAAGAAATAATATCACCCAAAAAACAGCCTCAATTTCAGCTAACGACTATCAGGCACTATTGATTAGGTGAAACTAAGCCCAAACAAGCTTTCAGATCGACCCGAAACGCTTTCAACAAGTTGCTACAGAATTTTTAAAATAATTTATTTAATGGAATTTTCTACTGACTGAGTAAGTAAGTAACTGACTGATGCCTTCAGACAAGCGTAACTTGATAACAGCTAAGGCTACAGGCTTGATTTTTTCACTGTTTGATGTCGCTTCTGCCCAACAGGTGCCTTTTGGCATACCGCAGTACGTACGTTCATGGACTTACCAGTGTCCTCCTTTGTGTCCCATTCATCTTTGCTGACAGCAAAAAGTGTCGATTTGGCAATAGCATGTGATGGTTTCCTTTCGTAACGGAAATCGTCCGTATTTGTCATAGTGGCTATTTTGATATCAGAGGTGCTTTTCAAACAGTTCTTGATTCATACTGCTGTGTAACGGGTTGAACATAGCCGACAACGAAGCGTAATGCATACTTCACTTTTCAGACGACAATTGATATAACTGGGGGGCGCACAGCACCATTTCTTTCTTTTGGTATGCATGGATTGCAGAGGTACTTTTCGAACAGTTCTTGATTCGAAATACTGCATAACGGGTTGAACATAGCTGACAATGAAGCATAATGAATACTTCACTTTTCAGACGATAATTGGGGCGCAAAGTGCCATTTCAGATTTGGTATGCGTGAGTTCACCAATCATTATTATTTACAAAAAAAGTTAACAAACAAGTACACAGAAAATTTCAACTAGAGTAGGGACCATAACACATTGATAAAAGGTATTGAACCAAGCTGGAGTAGTGCACAATATTAATTAATTCACAGTAAAACTATAAGAAGTGTTATATCTCTACTGTACATTTCCATTATGGTATCTTGAGCACAGTAGGGATATAACACTTCTTATAGTTTTACTGCGAATTAATATCGTGCACTACTCCAGCTTGTTTCAGTACTTTTTATCGAAGTGTTATGGTCCATACTCTAGTTGAAATTTCCAAATTTTTCTGTGTACTTGTAATATAACAAGTACACAGAAAAATTAGTAACTTATCACTGCTATAATTTCAGTGGCGAATTTCAAGTTTTCCATGGAAACCCCCTTTGAAAAATGATTACATAACAGTTGAGTATTTTAATTCATTATTGCAGTGTGTGCTTATATAGTAAGCAATGTGCATGCTCAGCACTCTGTAAATAGACTCCGTAAGTATTTATTTTACACATAATTTCACACCAAAATTGTAGCCAAATGCAGCCTCAGAGCATCTAAATTTCAAACATGTCCTGGGGGGCATGCTTCCAGGCCCCCCTAGCACATGCATGCATGGTGAGTGTGCTTTTTCACACTCACTAATCTTCCTACAATGCATACAGTCTGACGCAGTTGTGCTGACTGTTCTATTAGAGTACTACAGTATTGGAATATCTCAATCATGCAAAGTGGAGAATCTGAGAATCATGGGGGCTTCAGCTCCTCTATATAAGCCAGTGTGCAAAATAACGACTGGACATCGGGACAATTTCTGGTCAATTACAGCAGGTGTCAGGCCATAATTGAATTTGTCCAGAAATAGTGTCTTTTCAAAGTGTAGCAGAGTTTATATTGAGCTAGGAGGGAGGCCAGACATGATGGTATTGACATATAATTAAGTTATGTGTTTTTGTTTTGTAGTCACTACAAAGGTATGCCCAAGATGAACTCTGAGGTTAACAGTTTACTATGCTGTGCCAGTCTTCATCTGTACTGCAGTAGTAACATGTATTTGTAACTTGATCGCCAGTAGTACTTTTACTTGTGGTATTCATGATCACCTGTACAACCAGTTTATATTTTGAGCACATGATATCAGTGTATCTTTATGTTCATATACTGTATTAGGGATAAAACCACTACAATTATATTATTATAAAGCATGGCAGAGTGTGACCACATAATAAAAGTAAGTAGAAGGCCTTAACAGAATTCTTTATGACTCCTTTCCTACAAAAGTTCTTGTAACAGAATCGATTCCATAGAAGCTACTGTAGTATCAGCATTAGTGAGTGGTTGAACAGTAATCAGCTCTACAGTATGTGGGTAGCCCCAATGTTTGGCAGAAGTAAACATCTAAAGTTGGTATAATCATAGGAAAGGAGAAGCAACAAAAATTAAAATGTCTGGTTAAATCACTTGATGTCCACTGAACTTTCACAATATTCTGACAGTATGTCAGGACATGTCTGAAAAGTTATTTCGCACTAGGGACCCGCCTATTATCAAAATTTTTACCTATTATGCTCAAATTATGCTCAAGATTTATGCCTCATTTCCCATGTTTTGCTAATAAATTTGCAGTTATGGGCACATAATAAGTGGCTGAAGCACATCTGTACTCTTCAAAATGCACGTGACAGAAAAGATTGATATACTCTAATAGAACAGTCAGCTGCCTGATTGTTCTATTAGAGTTATTGACTGTTCTATTAGAAAATATTCAATTTTTTCTGTGATATGTATTTTGGCCATCAAAGATTTGTAGTGTGGCTCAAATATTCTTCCTATTATGCTAGCATTATGCTCAGTGCTTTCAGGCACCTATTATGCTCATAATTATGCCAGCTATTTCGCACACTTTAAGCTATAATTATGCAATGTAGTTTTATTTTTGTGAAAATGTAATCTACAAGGCACCATGTGATAAAGTAGTAGTGAAAAATGAAAATTTTGCAATAGCTACTATGCAGGTGATGGCGATAAACTGTGAATTAACTTAAGTCGAATTATTGCCATTAAGTTACACTTGGCTGAGGTTTCATTTAGTTACTGTAGTAGAAAATTCAGCTAAAAAAATTTAATGATGTCATAGAAACTTGTTGAAAGGGTTTGGGGCCATTCTGAAGGACTTTATTATGCCTAATCCAGCACCACCAAGCTGGCTGGTTTGAAGGAAAAATGAGGCTGGTTTTTGGGTGATGTTTTCCAAACCTCCATGATAATCCCTACTATACAGTACTGTGTGATAATAGATATATATGCATGACCTCCCTTGTTTCATTGCTAATCTCGATGCACTCAAATGTAAGTAAATGTTACTGTTGCTAGTCCATGGCCTATAATGTGAAGATATACTGTATGTGAACCTGTACTTATAGAAATAGTTATGTATTATGTACCTTTTTATATAGGTGGTATTATAGTGTGTTACTCTAGGAAAAATCATCGTACTTCAACCTAACAGTCACTGCCTGTCCTGCTGGTCATTCAATCCAGGCATTGAAGTCAGTGGGTGACTTAAAGAGATATGGATGCATATGTCACAAGGACCATGATGTGAATATTGTTAATTGTGCACCAACTGAGAGGAGATTAATACTAAAGGTACTGTACATGTACTACCTGCCAAACGTATGTTATGTGATAACTGTTCTAAAAATTTTCTTAGTACTTGAAATTGTAAATAATAAAAGTTACAGGGCTGGAGGAAGGAACATTGAGTTGATCAGGCCATTGTAGATGTTGAAATTGCTACTAATATGCATGGTGTTGCCTGAGAGAGGAGTTGCAGCACAGAGTGTGAAGCACACTCTGTGAAATGCGAAGCACAACTGTACAACCATTCTAGGGGCATGGCCCCCAGGAAATTTTTGAAAAATTAGACACTAGCTAGCTATATAAATATGCTCAAATCACCTAGCCTATACCTTGTTATTCTTCAGATTTTCTATACTATAATAGGTAGGTAATGGTAGGAGTAGCTATATAGGGCACAGCATGAAACTTGCTGTGTAGCTGTATAGCTAGGAATTAGAAGTTCAAGGGGGTCTGGGTGCAACCCCCAGAAGTTGCAGGATTTTTTCAGCTTGAAAATGCCTTAAAATTGATGCTAAACACAAGTAAAACTAGTAAATCATGACTTGCGACTTTTCCCCTAAGATTTTTCAAATTTCACAGGGATTTATGTGAATTCACTGCACAGCTACAATAAAAAGCCTACACAGCTACGTACAAGAATGCCAGCACTACATTGGTTTGTCTGGAAGAGTATAGAAGTGAGCAGATCATCACGTAAATATATATCTAATCCAAAACAGCCAAGCTGTAAAAAAAGAGTGCAGCCCTCAAAAAGACTATGGTGAAAAAAGATGTGAAATCCAAGATGGCAGCCAAGAAATGGCTGTGATGGTAGGTTAACGGTAAAAAATTTAATAACAACAATTCAGGTGAATTTTGGTGCCGCTTGGTCTTGGCACAAAATTCACCTGAATTGTCGTTATTAAAATTTTTACCATTAACCTACCATCACAGCCATTTCTTGTCCACCACCTTGGATTTCACATCTTTAGCCTTTTTGAGGGCCGCACTCTTTTTTTACAGCTTGGCTGTTTTGGATTAGATTTCACTTCTTTTTGTATTTGTATACCCTATGGCCGGCTTTGGGGCTTTTTAAACCTATCTTTTTTTCTTTACTACAGGAAGAAGAAAAGATGAAGTAGATGTTAAATACTTCATATATTTCTGATGTTATCAGTAAATGTACAAATTTATATGTATATATACATAATACATATATTTATTATAGAACTCTCTACATGATTGTTTCTTTGTAACTGAACACTCTCAAAGGTGACTTCTAGCTGATCTCTATACAGGGTAAATTATTTGTAGCTGAACTATCTACAAGGTAACTTCTTCTAGCTGATCTCTCTACAGGGTGATTTTTTAGTAGCTGAATTATCTACAAGATAACTTCTTCTAGCTGATCTCTCTACAGGGTGATTTGTTTGTAGCTGAATTCTGTACAGGTGATTTGTTTGCAGCTGAGCTCTCTACAGAATGGTTTCTTTGTAGCTGAACTCTCTACAAGGTAAATTCTTCTAGCTGATCTTTCTACAGGGCGATTTGTTTTTAGCTGAATTCTCTACAGGGTGATTTGTTTGCAGCTGAACTCTCTACATGGTGGTTTCTTTGTAGCCGAACTCTCTGCAGGGCGATCTGTTTGTGCAGAACTCTCTACAGGGTGATTTGTTTGTAGCTGAACTCTCTACAGGATGATTCATTTGTAATTGAACTTTCTGCAAGGTGACTTGTTTGTAGCTGAACTGTCTACAATATTAACTGGTTGCTGCTGAACTCTCTACAGCATAACTTGCAATGTATAATAGAAATCTATAATGGAGTAAGTCATGAACTAGCTGAATGCTCTATTAGGGTGACTGTTCTATTAGAGTATCTCGATCTCGCATTTGCTACACGGAGTTGGCTTTCGAATCACAACTCCATCTGATTGTTCTGTACTACTGCAAGGACTTTCTACGATGACTATTCCAGCTACATACCAATTTTCAGCTCACTGTTCTAAGCAGTTTGCCTGGTAGGCTTGAAAATTATTGGTATTTTTATTCACGAATCTCGATCGCGCAATTGTTACACACCTTCGGTTTCGTGTCATATCTCTATGATCTTACTTCGATTGCTTTCAAACCACAAAAAGGTACTCCTACAATGGTTGATCTATCCACAAAACGATTTTCAACTCATTCCATGAAGCGGCTTACCCTGGCTGGGGTATCACTCTTTTCACCCTATTTCATAACCCTACAGAACTTAGACAAAAAATGGTGAACCAAAAAGGCGAAAAAAAAAGTGCAATATTGAACGGGGATCAAACCCAGGATCCCAGTGTGATGATGCAGTGTTCTACCGATTATGCTACCGCTGCTCGCTCCCTTGATTTCCTTCTTTTGTATCTTATAAATGTGACTAACGAAATAAGCTGTATATAGTAAGAAGAACCTAACCCTAAAGGTGAAGAAGAAACCAAAGCTGAACTCTAACCCTAACCCTAACGCTAACACTACTAGACGCTACCCCTAAAGTCTACTACTCGTGGCAACTACTGGACGCTTCCCCTAAAGTCTACTCGTGGCAACTACTGGACGCATCCCCTAAAGTCGACTACTCGCGGCAACTACTAGATGCGTGCCCTAAAGTCGAAGAGAGAGAGCAACAACTACAGTAGGAAGTCTGGATGCTTTTGAGCTTAATATTACGTAAGGGTTATGAAAGGTGGTGAAAAGAGTAAAACCCACACCCTGGCTGTAGGCGTGACAACAAATTGGTCTTGTTTTACGCGAATAATTGGTCATAAATCCTTAGCCGTTCATTGGATTTGCACCAAATTGGATACTAGGATTCGCCTTTGGACTCCCTTTCTGTGTGCCAAATATCAAGGTGATCGGAGTACGCATTTGTGTTTAATAGCAATTTTTGCAAGTGTGTGAAAATACGAAGAAGAAAAAAACTACCAAAACATTGGCTGCTCGTAACTCAGAAATGGCCTGAGCGGTTTCCTTCAAATTTGTAATGTGGACTCCCCTAGCTTGCGGGCAACTCTGCAGCAAATTTGGTTCCAATCGGATAAGGTATCACCGAGATACAAAGGTGTGAAAATAACGTTTTCTTTCTTCCTGTCAATTTACCCACTGTGTGGCGCGCCGGCTTCTTTGGCCGCACAACACACTATTGTGTGTCTTGATACTAGTGGATAATCATGAGATCAATCATTACTTGAAAATGGATAAGTGTAAGGTGAGAGAGTTTGCTCAGTATCTTGACCAGATGAGTGAGTAGTTGAAGAGGAGTGATTTATAGATGTACAGCTTCCTGCATGGAATGAGGCGCCCGGCTAGGTTGTCAATACCAAGCCAAGAGCGACAAGTCAAGAAATACTGATGATTATTTTATGAAGATTGAATTGCTATTTAAGTGTGTTGGTTTCCAATCAAAGAAGGCACCTGCTGTACAGGGTACATGTGATGTTTCGGGCACTATGCAGCTGTTAGTGGACTCAGCACACGTGATACATAGAACCCACAATCATTACTTACCACACAAAGCGATGTGAATGCTATACTGTGCTGTAAGCTAATTGTAAGTACTGTACGTGTAGTTTTATGCTTTAGTTAGGAACTATAGGTAACTCATTATTTCATTTTCGACAACATCTGTAAAACTAATGTACATGTAGATATGTCCATAGATAGTACACGCCTACACGGGTGCATGGAAAGTAATGTAGTTTGAGCTGGTCAGCTGGTTGCTCAGGCCTGACCAACCAGACCATCTTCTCCAGCCCTGAGTTATAATAGAATTTTTGTATAAGGCAAAGTTGTATGCAGATGATGTAGATTCTATGCATAGTAAATCCTTACTTACTATAGTATGTACAAGTTGAGCTGGATCCTGAAGAACAGCTAAAAATACAAAGTGGATTTTCTCAAGAAAATTGACATTTCATGATCAGCCAACCAGATGATTAGTGGTGACAGCAAAAATTGTCAACAATAGGCATGTACAGTTTGGACAAGTTCGTGAAAGGACACTGCACTTTTATGGCTTCATCATAGGAAATGTATAGTGGAAAATTTTGATTGGCTGTAAATATTGTGCCAGGCATTTGAATAAAAGAATTTTGAAATATTTTTAGCTGGTAAAGTGGTGCTACAAATGTGCCAAATTTCAAGATCGTATGAAATTCCATCCGTGAGTTATTAAATGTTTTTGAGGATCCAGCTCAGTACATACATACTATAGTGGTGTATAAATTACTTAAACACTTTTTCTGTCCTCTTAGTCCATTTTCATACTATTTTTCCCATGCACACAAGACAATGTGAAACTAAATATAGCTTGATCATCAAAGGTAGAAAGAGCTTCTTTGTCATAATATTGATACATTTCTCAATGTTTTCTTCTGATAGAGCATCTATGTGGTTACTAGTGTAAAAACAATAAAACATGGAAATAGAGATTGTTGAAAAAATTGAAGAAACGAGTCAAACAAACCAGCGTGGTGAACACACAGAGATCTCTATTTGAACTGAAATAAACATTTATACAGAAGCATTCTTAGTACTTACCTGCCCCTGATTTATGGAAACTATGGTTTTTCCTTAGTCTCTACCACATCTATTGAGTCCAAATAGAGATCTCTGTGTGTTTAACATGCTGGCTTGTTTGACTATAATTGTTTCTTTACTTTTTCAGCGATCTCTATTCCCATGTTTTAATTTGTAAACTCTTACTTAAAATAATCAATTAGAGGTGCTGATGATATATTGCTCAGTATCAAGTCAATTGTTAAGTAGTTAGCTAATACTATCAGTGTTAACATACTGTACACCAATGTGTGTTTTTTTTACTATTGAATGTACTTTGTACTATACAGCTTTGATATATCCAACTATAGGCAAATTATAGTTTGCTGTGATTAGCACTAGTAGTAGTATGGCTTCAGCTAGGTGATCCAAATAAGTCAAGTACCCAGTGGTACACAACAACATTGATGCTCCGGTATGAACTTAATATACTCAATTAGATCCTCCAATTATCTTTGGTTGTCAGCACTCATACAACGCACACTGTGGTGATTATTTTGCGTATACTTGTAATTCTAAGCTCTCCAGAACTAGGAAATATTTTCGTTGTAATGCCTCTCCTTATTGGAATTCAATCCATTCAACAGCATCATTTCCTAGTACATTGATATGTCCTATCTTTGTTAATTATGCTAAATCTATATACTTAGCTAAGTAATTATAAGTGTTAAATTTGTAGCTATGTGTCCTGCTTGTATTTATGTGTTGTGTAGTTATTAACTAATGTACTTTTTTGTTTTTGTATATTTGTTTGCGCTTTGCTCTGTGTGTTGTATAATTATGTACTTAGTTGCTTTGGTAAGGAAGAACGGCTTATGCCAACTAGCTAGAGGATGAACAATAAATCAAATCAAATAGATCGGATACTTATTAACACATATTTACACATTGGTTTCTCTTGCAGAAACTAAGTCAGAAGATCAATGGCAAAGTGAACCTATAAGAAGCAAATTCTTTGCTTGAAAGTGGATGTTAGCATTGTAATATGCATTAAAAAATATGTCATGGATATAAAAAAAGACATAGGAAAGAAATATTTTTTAGTTTTCATCTCCAAAAAGTACTCACATTTTGCTCTAGCCCTATGAGAAAAAATAAATAAACAAAATGGCTCAAAATGGCAGATTTCAGTTCTTTAAAAAAAAACTTTTATCAGGTCCTTTTGAATTCAAGTTTGCTATAGTACGTTCACGTTGAGCTGAATCCTCAAAAACATTTAATAACTCATGGATGCAATTACACACGATCTTGAAATTTGGCTTGTTTGTAGTATTGCTTGATCCGCTAAAAATCTTTTTGTTCAAATGTTTGACATAATATTTACAGCCAATCAAAATTTTCACAATACATTTCCTATGGGGAAGCCATATAAGTACAGTGTCCATTACAGTCCTTTCCCGAACTTGTAATGGAGCCAAACCGTACGTGTCTGTTGTTGACATCTTTGCTGTTACCAATAATCATCTGGTTAGTTGAAATGTTAACTCTGTTGAGAAAAAATCCACGTTTAATTTTTAACTATTTTTCAGGATTCAGCTCAACGTGAACATACTATAGTGGACCTAAACTTATTCCAAATTAACTTCTAAAGCTTTTTTTTTGAGGTTAGACGAGATTTCTAAAGTGGCATTTAGTTGAGTGTTTTTTTAGGACTTTGGAAAAAAAAAAAACCGGCAACCTCTGTTATGAACCACTCCCGTGGAGTTTATGATGCAACCCTAATAAACTCTAGACATGAGAGTTACTACTTTAGTAACACATATTATATAAACCCAGTGGTCTGAAGTGTAACTGCTATAGTAAATCTATGTATAATTCTCTAACTAGAGAAGCATCATACACAGAGTATGTCATACACACATGCAGAGTATGGAACACATTTGAAATGTATAAGAGTTTGTAAAAGACATTGAGAAATAGTTAGGTACAAAGTTACACTGCAAAACCCAAACTAGTGTAGGATTATGGGCATGAGATGGTAAGTAAAGTTGTCAACTGTTCAAATTAAGAATCTCTAACCAGTGAGCCACTAGTGTCATGGCTGTTCAGCTCATTTTATTTAATTGAAAGTTCACGGTTAAATCTAGGCCCCAGATGAGTATACCCACCCAGATGTCAAGATACTCTAATGGAGCAGTCACTAATAGCATAAAACAGTCACCAAAAAACATAATAAGCACATTTTGGCTTAGTCATTCATGTGCTATGTGAAAAAAACAAAAAAACTGTAAACAATATACAATATTACTGGCAAAATAACGAACATGTATAAATAGATTAAGAATATGAAATTGTTGGAAAAAAAATAGGAAGAAAATTAGGAAGAAAAAGCATAATAGACTGATCACTACACATAGCCAAGTTACTTACATATTTAATAATAAATTTGGGGTTTGGTTTATTAGCATAATTAGCAATACTCTTTCTAGAGGCAATTCTTAATAAAAGTGTCGTTAATTAACATCAAAATTAACCTTGCCTTTTGGGATATGCCACTTACTGTGATGATATTGGTACGTTAGCCTTGCCATTGGATTTTGTTCTAATGTGACTCTAAAATTCAATTTTTTGACATGCTTTTAGTGAATGCTTAATTGCAAATGTACTGAATGTATTAGCCCATAAGAATGTTAAGATACCTGTATTGGCTGTTTGACAAAGAGCAGGGCTAACATCACATTGTACACTACAGGAAGGATTATGGACTACCAATATCAACACTGGGGAGTCACTGAATGGGATGATGGAGTATTACCAGTGCCCACCTGGTTACTGTCAGTGTAGTAGGGAGGATGATGGTGGTAACATATGTAACAGTGTATATTATTATGATAATGATGATCTTCAGTGTGTCTGTGATAGACAAGGTAACTATGTTTGTGAAGTGTTTAGCTGATTCGGTGTGCGTATACTTACAACTCTGTATAGTGTACAGTCAGTTTTCATTATAATTTCTCCATAATAATTATGCTTGTAAAACATCTAGCATTATGTTAGCATGAATTGATAATAATGATATTTTATAAAAATATGCAATGTGTATGCCAAAAAGAAAGTAAATTATGAGCACAAGTATCTATTGCATTCCATAGTAACAAACATGTGATAATTGTATTATATAAACTATTTTTTGGCTACACTTTCCAAAAGTATTAAGATAGTCTAATAGAGCAGTCACTTGTGATGTAGCAGTCGATACGCTCTAGCAAAATCATATTTAAACCGCAATTCTGAGCGTAATTTTTAGTCATTCCTCATAAAAAGTAAAAACTGGGCTACGATACTGTAGGCCAGAATCTACTTATACAAGTATAAGGAAAAAAATTAGAATTTTAAGTTTGAAAAGGGATAATCAGAAAACAGTAGGAAACAATGGAGGTTGCCTATACCTGCAGATATACTATTGAACATTTAATCTCTATATATTTCTATGATCCAGAATCAAACTTAAAATCCTTAAGTTTTCCTGATACTTGTTTGTTTACTTTTTTGTAATAATTATTATGACTGGTGAACCCATGCATACAAAGGATTGCACTAGGACTCTCAGTTTCAATTAATTTGTTAATTGATTAATCATTGATTATTAAATTGATTGATCGATTAATCTATATGTAGTGAACACCATGCATATAGCATCAGCTACACTTAATCAATACTGTACACAGTATAGCAGTGGTGGTCTACACACCACCCAGAATAACATTATAGTGGTAAAAGGAGAGTTGAAGGAATGGCAGCAGTTGATAGGTAGTTACAATTAGTAGTTTAGCTGGAAACACTAGCAATCATTGTCAGCACTTACAGGCTGCAATATGACATGTTTATGAGCTCAGAATCTGTCATGGATGTGGTGAGCCAACTAGAAGTAGAGAAAAGAGAAGTGATGTAACTTTTGTTATAAAGCACACTAATGGTGGTGTGGCCTCTATTACACAACCCGGACATTTAGGCACCACAAATATATAGATTGACCCAACTAGATCTTCTGGAATCAAACTACACCACAAGACAGCCCATACCAATGCAGCTATGAACTCCTATTTTTTTCGCCTACCTAGACTATGGAACTCTTTGCCAATAATTGATCATACACAATCACTAACTGTAATAAAACAAAAATTGAAGAAATTTTTATGGAATCATTTCCTAGCTAACTTTGACAATTCACTCTGTTGTTTCCATTACCTTTGTCCCTGTTTCCATTGTTCCAAGAATCCTGCATCTAATAATTTTAACCACTTGTAACTAAGTATGTAAATGTTAGTGTATAGTTATTTTTTAATGTATGTTAGGCTACCAGTGTAGGTCACTGGTAGACCCTCAGAATTATTATTCTGTAAAGCATTATTGTTATTATTATGACAAATTAAATAAAACACATTAAAGCATACACACAATGAAACAACAGTAAATATGACAATTAAGCAAAAAGGAATATATCTGTCACAACTGTCAATAAGATGTCTCATCAATAGCCGCTCCATCTGCCAAACTTAGTGATCTCCATTTCGTTCGTGATCCACGCACACATAATAAGGCTGCTCGAATAATTGCAAATGATAATCGTGCCCCACATATCCCATCACAACACTATAATTCTTTTCCCATTTAACTGATAGAGAGTCTGCAAGCCTGCGCAAAAAATAATCAGCCTCTGAGCCAAATAAACCATCTACAGAAAAGCACAGAGGCGTGAAACTGGCACGACGCGCCAGACATGCAGCACCATACTTCCTCCTTTTCTCAACTTCAGCAGTACAAAGGACAGCCTGAGGTGAACGAGATTGATATGAAGGAGCATCTGTGTCAACAACCCGAACATCAAACAAAGCATCAACTTGAGACTGCCAAACACCACGAATTCTTACATCTGTATTCAGCAATCAGGGTCTCAGAAGATGGATCATCCATCTTTTCTTCGCAAACCACAGGCTCCTTCTGAACCTGTCCCCAAGCTAGATCACAAATTGCATCACGCACCTCATTATGTCTCTGACAAACCAAGCCACCTACACGACAATCTAAGGCATGTTCCACACTAAAAAGAGAGCCACAACCATCACAAACTGGTGGTAAATTTAACAACGGCTTTCTATAACGCAAAGCAAGTGCATCCCTAAATTCCTGTGCAGACAAATCAAAATGATGACTCCGTAAAGGAAGAACTGACAACCAAGAAGAGGCACATTCTCTAGCCCTCAAGATAGCACGCTGTTGTGCTGCAGCAAAGTTCCCAATCAGACTGTTAAAAACTCCAGAAAAATAGTCTGACTTTAATTTACCAAACATAGACTTTGAGGACTGAACTAAAGCCCCTAATTCAAAAGTGACAGCACCCAGTATAGACTCACGAAGAAGAGCGGATGAACTTACAGATGACTCGAAATAATGATTGGAAACAGCTACCGGATTAGAAAGACCAAGTCCACCCATATGGACCGGCAGAGTAAATAACTGCCTTTCAGCAACAGATACTTCAACTCCAAATAATGCTGGTAAAAAACAGGAATAGAGACAGTGTTCAAGCTCAGCCAAAATAGGACTACAGTTAGGAATTACTCTCATAAGAAACATCCATTCAGATTGTAGAGATCGTGTCAAAGCGATAAAAGAAGCCTGAGGCTGAGAAACAGATACAGCAGCCAGGACTCTAATTTGAGCACACCAATGACGAACCTTCTGGAGAACATAGTCCTGGATTTCAATGGACCTGCCAAGAAATCCACCCAAAAATCTGTGGCCAGTGGCCACTCAAACGCCAGTGGCCACTTATTATTATTATTATTAATAATAATAATACATGCTCCCTTGTCTGGATTATTCCATGTTTTGATTAGTTATCAAGATGGCTGCTATACACAGATTATCAGTTTATTTTCCTTTAATGCAGTTCTTTATTCTTAAAGTATAACAACTAATGTTTTCAGAAGATCTGAGTAAGAATATTTTAACACTAGTAGCAGTACTTACACGCATGGTTGTATGGCTTCTCGTAACTTAGTACTTTGTGGAATTGTACAAAGAGGCTTTCTATTATTTGTTGGTAGTGAGCAAAGAGGCTTTTCACTTAGAATTTTTGATGATGTGTATACTACACAATTAATCGATTACAAAATAAAAAAATTTGATTACATATTTTCATCAAATAATCGATATTATCAATTTATTGTGAGAGCCCTAGATCGCACAGAGTTAATGTTTTCGTCTGAATGAGCACTGCAGCTATCAATTACTGACTCAAAGATGAAGTGGCCATTATGCTTCACTTTCAGCTACGTATTTTCAGCCTGTTACACAGTGCTACAAATGAAGAACAGTAGGAGAAGTGCCTCTGCAATCAGTCCAGTCACTGCAAAGAATACGGACAATTTGTGTGCCTCAAATATCAATTGCTGACTTAAACGTGATGGCCATTTAATGCACGTTACGTTCAGCCTGTCACACAGCCAGTGTTACAAACAGCCAGTGTTACAAACAAAGAATAGTGAATGCCCATGCAATCAATCCTAAAGGTGGACTGATGCCGATATCAGTGATATTGATATCGGATCGCAAGGCTGTAACAAACATTGTAGAATTAATGGATGCCCACGTAATTAATTACCTATCAATAGCTTACAAGAAAACTACCTCTAATCAAGCAGTTTGTAATCCATGATGATGTTTACCAGTTTATACAAATATTTTGCACTTGATTGAACTGAGATCATCACTTCTCAATCAAACTGCTCAATTACTGTGATATTTTAATAGCTAGCTATGTATCACAACAGTGAAATTTCTATAATAAACTTGTCTAGGCTTCAATGCTTGGTATCGGTATCACAATCGGTATTGGAAGATAAGTTTAGTACAAATACTTGTATCAGAATTATCGGTAAAAAGTGGTATCGGTCCACCTCTAATCAATCCAGTCACCACAGAAAATATGGACAATTATCGTTTACGGAAGCTATGCATCATGCTACTGTGAATCTACACCTTAGGTTGTCAGCATAAAGAAAAGGAACACAAAGGAGGAAAAAGATAAGTCCATGATGCATGCATTGTACATGTATGTACAGTATTGTGGTATGCCAAAGTGCATGTCTCAGGATGAAGCTATGTCAAACACAGTGAAAAATCAAACCTGTAGCCTTAGCCATTATAGAATTACACTTGCCTAAAGGCATCACACATGCAGGGGCAGGCAGGCAGGTAGGGGCAGGCAGGGAGGCAGGCATCAGAAAATTCCATAATTTAAAAACAATATAACAATCTATTGGAAGCATTTAAGGTTATACTGAAGGCACTTTTGGGCTTGGTTATACCTGCCAAGGTGCCAGAATGGTATTGTGAAGCTGGTTTTAGGGGAATGTTTTCAGCCGGAAAAATCCAAACCTCTATGATCCTTAATATACAATACTACTGTACTGTACAATTGTTTAGTTCATAACAATCTTGAAGGTTACCTGTGTGGCAAGTGTCGTGGTGACAAAGGAGTTAGTGTTCTACTTAACAAGTGTGTATCCTGTGGTCATGGTAGTATTGCTCTCATCTTTGGTTTAGGTTAGTCCACTTGTTACCATTACTGTATCGATTGTGTTATTATTTTTGTAGTTGTTGTGGATATCATTGTAATTACAATAATCCTACTATTATCTGTAACTATTTTCAGTTGGCTATATCCAATATTGTTCTATGAACAGGTAAATTAAACTATTATCCATGCAGTGTACATAATTTTCTATTAATATACACCACAGATCACTCCATATATTGCACAATACTTTCCAGTCACATTCAGTGCTGTTCAACCATATGTAAGTCACTAGCTAGTTAATGGGTAATATTTGTACTGCTATATTTCCTATAGCTCCACTACATTAGTAGTGCTGCCAGTCTCTACTTCCCTTATGACTTTTGTATCTATCCTGGAATGACTGCACTAGTATCCTATAGTCTCCGATATATTCCAATTCTGTTGTTCTCTATCATCTATTGCATTATCTGGGCCCTCAGCAGGTACATATGTGTTCATGTGTGTGATGTGTAAAATAAGAACATGTTCCATTACTATAGAAAGTATCATAATGTTTCTATATCATGGAGTGGAGTGTGGCTACTGATATTATTGTTGTTCACTGATGTAGTGAACACTTCAGTGTCTATACTGAACTGTCCCATATTAAGGGATAGTGATGGACACAGATCTATGGTAAGATCTTGTAGCATTTGTGCTTTTCTTTTCATCACTTCTCATGTAGAGATGGTTTGTAGATGGTACAGTGGAGTGCTTCTCAGGAGGTCATGCTGGTCTAGCAACATTTGCCATATTAGTACTGATAGTGTGTACACTACTGATAATAGCTCTGGTGGTAGTTGTACTTGGGAAAGTTAAAGTGAATGAATGTGTTACCATATTAGCTGTGTATATCTTACTGTATGTTCAGTTATCAAATTACCACTAAGTAAGATCTAATCCAGAGTAGCCTGACTAAAAACAATGCAGCCATGTGATCCAGCTGTAATAACTAATAATACAAGCCCTGGTGATACTAGAGTGCAACTAGCCATCATTGTGATACCAATATTCATTTTATTTTTTATGAAAAAGTTCTTAAAATTTCATGTAAGGATATAAGTAATCACATGTCAGTTAACTAGTCCACATAATAATATAGTGAGAAATCAAACCTAGCCATTCCACTTGTAGATATGTGCTATCATCTGCTGTCATAAATGCATCCATGTACAGTGTAAATATAGATAGCTTGCATTGTGACTAAGCCATCACAAAATTTTAGTATTATTGTTTAGTGCAATATCAATCTTTTGCCACCCCTGTGTAGTAGTGGTATAATAATACATCACTGCTCTATTTTTTGTTGCTTAAATCTTAAATTAAAGTATCTATAGTTCTTTAAAAACCCTATCCATCAATAAAGACAACTGATAAATGACTGAATTTAATAAAGTGTATTGCAAAGAAATTTACTGGTTTTCTACAAGCCTAGGATCTTTCATACTGCCTGTAGCTTTTCAGAAAAAAAGTACTTAAAGTTGCAGGAAAGTTAGTAGATTGCAGCTTTCCATTAAGCGTATCAGCACTATGGAGACACAATACATTGTAGAATTAACCGTTACCACCTCCTTATAATAAAGGAAGTTTTTATGGTGCGGTACCGTAAATCCACAATGTTGAAATTATTGTCTGATGTTTTAAATTTTGATGCAACATATTTTTATCATTTGTGACCGGATTTGCGAAAAGGGGTCTTCCACACACATCCAATTCTGTAAACTTGGAAGACCATAACTTAGTGTTTAAGCAATGTATTAACCTGAAATTTCACCATCACCCCTTTTCGCAAATCCGGTCACATTTGACAAAAATTCATTAAGTCAAATTAGAAACACAGTGTAGCTACAGTAGAAGTGAAACGCAAAATGAAAGTACTAAGGTGGAGTACACTTTAAAAGAGATTGCCACTACATCTGCATCAGTGTCCAGTGTAATCCAGAACACTAGTAACTCTATTAGATCAATTGGCCTGGCATGGAAAGTGCACCCCCAACCTGACAATACAAAGCTTCTCACAATTGGATGTTCATTCTGACGAAAAACTAAAAGATACACTACTTCAGTGTGGACCTTATCCACAATAACGTTACAAACAGAAATCTTGTCATAATATTTGGGGACTTGTTTTGATCAGTCATATTTCAGTCATGAAGGAACAAGATATCAAGTAGTAGCCAACAGCTATGAGTATAAAATAACAAGAAACTATTACAAATAAGTGATAATTATCAAAAAAATTATTAAGCTTCTGATACAACTCATTTATTGCATTGCCTTGTTACTGTACCTGTTGCTTGGAATTGGATATCTCCTTCCCTGGCTGAAATTATGATCAATAAAAACAAATTTTCCATAAGTATGCCTATATGTACCCTAATAACACAGCCATCTTCTTGCACACATGCAGTCATTGTCAATTGTTTACATCATTAAGCCATTTAACTTTATGATGACAAAAACTTAATGGTGACATTTCAAAAATGTGCTGTAATAATCTACCCATACTGCTGTGAAAAATAGTGAGATATAGCTGCATACATACAAGTATAAGAAGAAACTAAGTTAAATTAGGGATCTTAGAAAAATGTAGGGAAACTAGGGAGGTTGCCCTACACCTGCAATCCCTAATTCAGTCATGGTAGGTACACTGAATTAGGGATTAAATATCCACTAGTATATCTGCAGTTGTAGGTGACCTCCCTTGTTTTCCTACTTTTTTCTATGATCTACTTGAAGTTCTTAATTTTTCCTTCCACTTGTTGGTTTACTTTTCTGTAACATTATTATGACTGGTGAACCGTGCAAACTGCATCAAAAGAAAGGATGGTGCCGGAGGCAATGCTTTTGACTGAACGTATGCTCCAAATATTTTATGAATTACTAACTTAAAAGTGAAGTGGCCATAACGCTTCACTTTCAGCTATGCTCAGCCCATTACAAATGAAGAGCAATCAGGAGAAGTGCCTTTGCAATCAATTCAGTCTCATGAAAAATACAGATGATTCATGTGCCCCAACTATTATAACTGACTCGAAAGTGAATAAGTGACTATTATGTTTTATTTTCACCTACATTCAGCCCATTTCACAGCACTACAAATGAAGAACAGTGGGAGAAGTGCATCTGCAATCATTCCAGTCACCACAGAAAATTTCCATTGCTAGTGCAAATTGACCCCTTTGGCTGTCAGCAAAAAGAAATGGGACACAAAGGAGGACAAAGGTAAGTCCATGATACATACATTTTACGTACTGCGGTGTACCAAAAGGCACATCTCAGGATGAAGCAACGTTGAACACAAGCCCATAGCCTTAGCCTTTATCAAGATACGCTTGTCTGAAACCATCAGAAAGGCAGTTAGTCAATCAGTAGAAAATTCTATTGAATTATTGAAAAAAAATTGTAGCAATTTATTGGAAGCACTTAGGGTCATACTGAAGGCACTTTTGGGCTTGATTGTACCTAGCCAATGCTGCTAAGGCACCAGTATGGTATTTTGAAGCTGGTGTAAGGGTGATATTTTTGGCCACAAAAACCGAAACCTCCATGATCTCTAATATGCAGTACTATCATACTGTATGTTACACAACACCTTTTAGTTAAGTGCTTAGAATAACATACTTTGGCCACAATTTACATCCAAGCCATTGGCGATTAAACAGTTTATCAATGTTATCCAAGCTTACTGTGCAATGTCACCAATATACCACTATAGATAACCAGATCTACGAAAACCTGACACAATCGCACAAGCCTAAATTTACAGTATATAAAGCATTATATACCACTTTAGCATGGGTGTTCAAAGACACTGCTTGGGATATTACCCGGGCAATATCATGGGAAAGCGGTTTGCCAATGACTTGGATGCCCAGCCAGTTTAAAGAAACGATATGCTTTGACTCGTTATATTGAGCAACACAGAGCTTTGCTTTTTATTTTACAAGCCTTTAAACAGACCACAGAATGGCGAAACTACTACTGCTATGCTGAAATAGGTTAGTAAATTACAGTCCTAAGTACTTAACTTAATATAACTTACTTACCGTTCCAATAGCAAAGTTAGTTGGCTTAACTTAGTAAGGTAAGTGCGCCTAACTCCGGACAGTTTTTGCTTTCGGTGCTCTATCTCCGCCATGCAAGCGAATTACTCAATCCTTAAAATATGGTGAAAAAGCCTATCCTATGGTGCATCAGTCCTGCAGGTTTCATCAAAATATCTCCATCCATCGAGGAGCTGCGCTCCAAAATTCAACTATGTGTAAATTTCATGCATGCTCTTAACTCCGGACACTTTTTATCATGCCTGATACAGCACTTTCGAAGTTGATTTCGAATTTTAAACACCACCACGTTAAACTTGCATCTATCGCCCACCTCATACTCGATTTTGAGAGTCATAGTACCTTTCGTTGTCAAGTTATGGGTATTTCAAATTTAGGTGTATTTACACAAATATTTATACAGCTTCAATGAGACTAGCTCTTACAAAATAGTCCATAGGGCTGATTGTTTGCAAACGAAACTTGGTATAGTGGTAAGTCATAGTTGTCCCTCTGTACTGTATGAAAATGGACCAGATAGCTCTTTGAGCTTGGGAATAAGCAGCGATTATCGAAGAATTTTTGATAATTTTGCTACACACAGCAATAAATAATCACCTCGTTTAGAAAAACTAGCAGGACTTTTAAGCTGATTTTAGGATCACAGCATCATTGGATCGATTTGTTGTCACGCCTACAGGGTAAACCGCTTCATGGAATGAGTTGAAAATTGCTATGTAGATGGAGTAACCATCGTAGGAGTGCCTTTTGGTGGTTTGAAAAGAATCGAGATAAAGACCATGGAGATATGACACAAAACCCAACCTGTGTCACAATTACGCGATCGATTTTTATGAATAAAAAAAGTATTAGTTTTCACGCCTACTAGGCAAACCGCTTAGAGCAATGAGCTGAAAATCGGTGTATAGCTGGAATAATCTTCGTAGAAAGTCCTTGCAGTAGTACAGAAGAATCAGATTACAAACCACTGAGTTATGATATTGATGTGCACAGATTGACGGTTTTCCCAAATTAGGTCACAAATACACTGTATGTTGCACTATAAATTATCAATATTATCACTCAGCTATATTGGTGCATATTTACAACGAATTAGATATGACATCACAGTAGGCGATGCCCTTGGGACATACCAATTCAGTTAATGCCACAAAGTAGCTTCACAAAGTAGCTTCACAAAGGTCATTTCTGATCGCTATTCTTAATACTTGTTGTATATGATATTTTGAGCCAAAGTAGTTACCTTTACAGTTAGTGATTTTGCTGTGTATATGCATGTATTATTTTTTATATTTTTGGTAAAAGACATCACCTGCCGTGTTCTGTAGGTGATCAAAGGTTGTTTAAGATTACAACTATGGACCATCTCTTTTGAGAAACTGCTACAAGAGCCTTTCATTGATAAGTATAACTGGTGGGCACCAACTGAATTAATAAGAAGATTACTGTTCATAATTATGATCACAGCATTTCCTGCAAACTTGGTATGGTACATTATTGTTAACATCACTGTATTTTATTAGTTGCGTGTAGATTCCAGTAATGTTACTGGTGATGATTAGTGTGGCAATATACATGTATATTCAACCATACCAAAGATTGTGGTCTAATATATTAGAGGTTGTTTTATTGGGAGATATTTTGCTTATGGTAATGATCACATCAACTGATCATTTCAAGGTAATGACTATACAAGTATTAACTAGTCTATGATCCAGTTTGTTACAGACAACTGCAGTGTTTGATAGTGATCATTCCTTTAGTATTGACCAGTGTGGTAATGTGGACCAGATCAGTGAACATGCTGCAGTCTTGATCCCATTATATTTTTTACCAATAGTACTATTGTTTGGATTTGTTGCTAAAGAAATCTTCACTAAAGTTAAAGGAATACGTCATGACACGTTAGTTGTTTGTGAGTGTATAATCAGACCACACATATCCATACCATTAGCGATAAACAGTGTGTGTATATACAACTTTCAGTAACTACTTCTTTCAAAGAAAAAATGTTTACAATTGCTGTCAATTACATTGTCTAACTATAAAGAGCAGTGCTCAAGTATGTTTTACACAAGGCAGAGCTTCTAGTGGCCACTCCACTATAAGGCTGTTAATGTACTATAATAACCCTAACTCCTCACTGCTCTTCCATGTGCATCATACTTACACATACAGTAGATGTATATTTGAAGCCTGACAAAGTTTCACATTTAGTGCCTTCTCCTGAAACATTCTGTAGTTTATGTGAAAAGTATCCAATTTTTTTGTGTTATTGTATAATTATGGTAGATATAATTCTGAAGCCCCATCTCTGTTTTATAAAATCCTCCATTATTTAATAATCTGTTTAATTCAATTGTGATCGAAAATTCACATAGTAGTTCAAATGTTTTCATAAAACCCACATTTGGTGGAATGAGGGGGAGTAGTATGGGGGGGTTAATGATCCACTCAGTATACAATGATATCTTACTGAAATTATGCTTTTTGGAATGGGGCTGAAAACCATGAAAAATGATCAATATGATTCTCAAATACCCTAATCAAAACTATTGCAGTCAAGTGCTTCATGAAAAAATATGTTTCTAAAACTACACTAAAACACAAAAAATATTTGCCTCCTGTGGGAATCGAATCACTAACCTCTTACCATAAGAGGTAAAAGGTGTCTTACATCTGTAGAAAGGATGTTTTGCACTGCTTACAAAATGCTTTATGCTTATTAACCGTGCAGTCTGTAACACTAAAAATTGTGCAAAACAAAAGCTTCAGCTTTATTGACTGAAAATTGTGTGCCATAAATGTTTATGTTTACGTAGTCCAGGTGAGTGTGGTGATAGTGTTTCATCTTCATCATAGTGTACAAAATGATTAGTGTAGCAATCCAAAGGCTCAGTAATTTTCTGTTACAAAATACAGTTATTTTACTGGGCAGTGCCCAGGTTTATTTAGGGTTGTTAACAATAAACCACTGGTGCCTGCACTTTAAGTATAATTATGTTAAAGCATAGCCGCGAGTGCTATATGAAAAATAAAGCACAAGGCGCGTGGCTGAGATACTAATAAAGCATGAGGCGAAGCTGAGTGCTTTATTAGCATCAAGGCTAAGCACCTAGTGTCTTATTTCCATATAGCACGAGCAAGGCTATGCTTTAAATGATTTATGGAACTTTCTAGTCATGTAGCTTTACCATATACTAGGACTCGTAATTAACACATGTTGCACGAACTATTAGCAGCCCGAATGTACACAAACTGGTTTAACAAAGTAACTCACTTGTATTTCACCATAGTTTGGCATGGTAGACATTCAATGCGTATTTTGGCAGGTTTTGCTTGCAACCCACAATCAATTCTATTGTGAGTCACATGGTGAAATATTTCCGTGATATCTCCAGGACTTGTCTGTTTACATTAACAAATGTAACAGCAACGTTTCTTTCCCCCACCCATCATCGAAGCATTTAAGTATGTCTATAAAAGCAATCCAGTGGTAGAACTTGCATTGGCTGGGGTGATTGATCACTCAGCGTGGCGAGGCTATCAGTCTTCACCAGCTTGGGTGATTAGTAGGCTATTAGCCTGCACTAGAACATGTGGTCAACTGTGCTTTATTGCCCACAAAGAGTGCTTTATTAAAGAGTGCTTTATTCATTCAATAAAGCACTCTTTGCAGTGCAATAAAGCACTCTTTGTGGTCAATGAAGCACTGTTGGCCGGCTGAGAGTGTACTTTATGAAATTTAAAGTACACTTTCTTCTTTGATGTAGCCCATGCACAATTCTATAATATTATTACTGTCATAACCGACTATATTAAGCTTTAAAGTTTCGAGTACAGTTGGTGGGCTACCGGGTACAGCTCACACCTCAACTCTACTTTATGGAAAATAAAGTACACCTTTTCATTTGATGTTGTCTATGGAAAGCTCCATAAACTGACATTGTTAAAGTATTGCTCTGAAGTTGAGAAACATGCACTTACAACCAGATCAGAATTTCTTGAATTACTTTATGCTTTAGTCAAGAGGTATCTTCTAAATTGTTAGCAATGATACTATAGATTCGGTGATCAATTATTTTATACAAGAGTGATTTATGTTATGACAATGAAATATCCAGTATTTATGTATAACACATTGTGAAGTGTCTATCTGTTGTCCGTGTAATAAGCAGTGCTACATGTAGCCACTACAGCTCAGTGATAACTATACATGCTGTTGCCATACAAAATTATATTGCACATTTCATTTGCTGTTATCAATAATTTGTAGGAGAAGGATGTCATTGCACTATACAAAAAGAAGACGTTCTACTCCAACACATATAGTTGGCAATCCGATTGGAAATTCATATGAAATTAGTTTTAATTCAAACAAAGAAATGACATTACAATTATATCATCCCAAAAGCAAGGAATTAATATAGGAATTTAACCTTTGTCATTGTTTATTATGTGGTGTAAATGTACCAATATAGTATGTTCATTTTATATACACATCAAGTATACAGAAATATAGTTAAGAATGCAGCTACCACTTTCACACCTCAGATTAAAGGAATTCCAGAGGATACATTTGCCATGTATACCTCTTGATAGGGATACAACTAAATGTACACCGGTGTACATTGAAATGTATCCGGGAAAGTGGTTGCACTTCCAAAGAGCAAGCTGCTTTGATCAAAGCATGCAACGCAAAGTATTGATGTGGATCAGGTAGTAATACCACCCTGTTGGCTTAGCGATTATGGGATTAAATTAATGCTCAATAACTAGAATTGGAATCTAGAAGCACTCAGATGAAGGTGTTTCAGTATCCTTGCCATTCTACAAGGTGGGAAATGCTAGTTAAAGGTGAGAACAAGTCTTGTAGCACATTCACAAGTGTTTTAGAACATAGCCAAATAGACCACACCCACATTACAGATAACACAAGTAAACCACTAAGCTTATCCTTTTAGGCCTTTAGTGTATATAAATTAGTCTTTTAACAATGTTGTAACATTAAAACACATACAAATTCCCAGAAATTCACCCACCTCAACTTTTCTGTGATATCCTTAGGACTGTTATATTCTTACTGTGCTCAAGATATTATACTGAAAATGCAGATGTAAAATTTCTTATTGTTTTACAGTGACTTAATGTGTTGCACTACTCCAGCCTGTTTCAGTACTTTTTATAGATGTGCTATGGTTCTTACTCTAGTTAAAAATTCCTAATTCGTTTGTGTACTTGTATAAAAGAAACCAGAAGGTTACATTCATATTATTGGCATGGATGATTACTTATCTGGTGCAGGCTAAGAGGTATTACAGTAGCTGTAACATAGGCACTTGGGATTTGCTTGATATGTAACTTGGGAAGTTGGAATTTGCTTGATATGTAGCTTGGGACTTGCTTGATATGTATACTCAGAGCCCGCGGGCTTCGCCTTCAGGCTTTAGGCATACATATCAAGCAAATCCCTTACAACTATTGCCTATGTTAAATAATGCGTGATATGTATACATACATACTGTACTTACATTCATACATCCTGCAGACAGGCGAAACACAGCTATTGTTGCCCAGTGAGTCAACATTGGGATGCTTGTGCACCACTCAGGTAATGTATTCAAGTCTAGTGTTGGAAAATCCTCCTGGGGAAGGACTGGTAACCCGCAGGAGGACCATCCAGGTCTCAATGAGATAGGCTGCAGAACTCAAAGAGTTTCACAGTGACCTCGCAAGACAAGAATAGTTGGGAATTTGCTTCCCCAGTTTACATCAGGTACACATTGATGTTACAGTGTACCTTATTATTTTTATATTGGCAGTTATTTAGCATGAACAAACCAATGTATGCTTCATGCTATTGAGAATGACAGCTGGACACTGAACATTTGAATATTTTACCTTGCATATAAAAGCTATATGGTTAGTGGCTGTTAAAAATAATATGCATCAAAACTTACTGAGGGATACACAGCTTATTAAAATTATTGATGATAATAATAATTAAGGTACCTCTTCCACATATCTTACACATATCTTACATGTATCAGTATAATCAGTAATGCTATAAGTGTTAGTGTGATTACAGCCTGTCATGTTTTTTTTATGGAGAGGTGCATGTGTTACACCTGTTCAACCACATAATAATTGTAGTGCTCAGCTGATATTTATATAGCTACATAATAGCTGTATGTATTCCGAGGTCAGTACAATATAGCCAGTGACTATATCGTAACTATATATCATAGCTGTTACTTTTATAGTATCTGGCATTACATGAGAGACAGTAGTTGCTGGTTAAAGTTTTGCTGGTTAAAGTTTTGCTAGTTTTAGTATACTATGTTATAAAGCAATACAGCAGTAACAAAATACTGTAATATAATTTCAAAGTCATGAAACAAGTTTTTCTCTAGCTGCTATCACAGGCTAAACATTGAGAAGAGGAGAAACTCAAACTATCCCCCACAAGTCATGACAAGTCTACGTATAGGTGTACAGAAAGTGGTCCCCAGAATGACTCACTTTAATAGAGCAGTGATGCATTTTAATATTAAAAGTATATACTGTAATAGAGCAGTCATAAGTGTTATTGATTGAGATGGTAGAAATAGTCTAAATGCTAGCTCTCTCTTGAAAGTGTTAATTGTTAATTTTGATCAAATGACATAAATTGCTAGTTACATACTTTATAGAAACTAGTAAGTCAAACTAAAAATGTCTGATAGGGAGAGGTGGTCTTTCAACTGATTGTTCATAATTGTAGCCTAGGAATACCTTAATGTAATTTTACAATTTGAGGCAAACACTGGCTACCATTATTCCCTGGGCATCACATTGCAACTACTGCAGTTTGACAGCAATTTTCTATTTCAATAACATCATTCTGCAGTGCATACACTATATAATTGTGACTGGATTTTGGAAAATTAGCCTTAATGTCATATTTTAAAACATCAAAATTAATATTTATGATCAAAAAATAAGGCATTCCATACTTCCAGTCAGCTTTACAGTGATTAGAATCATTAGTCAGTAACAACAAATTAATTCTGTGAAATACTTTAACAGGTTCATAAGGGCTTTAGTGGTGACAAATTAAAGTGTGGATTTCTATGTACACTGTATTTCACACATGACATTAAGATTGATTTTCTGAAGTCTGGCCATAATTATAGTCCAACTTACATAATTTTATTTATTTATTTATTATTTGCTTTACAGCATACATACAACAAGATATGTACAGTATAATCACTAGTAGTTGTTAAAATCTAGTGTATGCTGAAGGTCTACTGACATCCAGTGCCAGTGGCCAGGAGTAAGTAGTTATAGAGTACTTATGAAGATTAGTTGCAGTTACTTATATTATATAAAACTCATTAAAGCAAGGGTTACAGGTGATCACAGTTGGGGGGTTGGGGGACATACAGGGACAAACAAAAAAAAAGTGCATTGTCTTGTCAACATCAAAATTCTGTTCAAAATAATTCCAAAGAAGGTTTATAAGTTTATACTTGATAGTACAGTGGAACCTCCCTTATCCGGACCTCTATTATCCGGGCACCTTAATTGTCCAGACAGCCCAATTGGTCATGTGGCTTGTAGTTTATTGACCATAAATTGGCATAATGGAGTTTGGTTTTGGATGAAAGCACAAGGAGGGAGCCTAAAGGTTGCTGTTTACCTGTTTGGTGACTTGTTTATTCTACTAATAATAACTACCACTTGGTTGCTAGAGGTGATAATGAATTTTTACAGCCCAGGGGAGTGACTATGAATGCTCTGTAGTGACTTCCCCCTCTGGCCTCTGCTCACTAAACTGCATACCACTAACTGATAGCAATAACATTACTTGTATTTAAGTCAGTCATTTTAGCATAATAGCATGTTATTCTTAGTTACGGACATTTCTGAGATACGGACAGTAGTATGTACCAGACCGCCCGGATAAGAGAGGTTCCACTGTGGGTAGATTAAGATTGTAATTTATTATTGGCAAAATATTCCATGTGTGATTGAGTCTGCTGAAAAAGAAGTCGTGGCTGGAAACATTGGTACTTCTTACATGTTGTAGTTTATAGGTAGAACCTGATCATGTGTTTTCTGAAGTAAATTTAACATAGTCAGTGATATTAAATGTATTGGTAGGACTTTTAGGCTTTTGATAAAAAAACATTATGTCACAGGTGTCCAAAACATACTTTAAAGGCGAAATTTTGAGCACAAGTAGTCGAAATTTGTGACTGGGCCTGCGAAAACATGGAATGTGGGCACAAACTACACCCCAGGTTATATCTCAGTACTGGGACAGAATATCTGCATTCTGTAACTTGCATATTAAATGCTTACCTAAAGCTGAAAATTGCATTGCAATAGCATAATGGTATAAAAAGTTATGAGTGATGGAAGTTTGAAAATATAGGAAAATATCATGTCCACATGCCCTATTTTTGCAGGCCCGGTCACATTTACAGTTGCCGATATAGTCATTCAATATGTACTTTGTTGTGTGACGCTGAAGCTGTTGTAGTTGTCTAATATCTTTTAATAGGTATGGTTTCCATAGTGTTGAGCAAAACATTAATTGGGATCTAACAAGTGATATGTATATAGTTGTTTCTTGGATATAGTAGTTATGTTTGTTGAAAAGGAACGTCGAAATGAGCCTAACATCTGAAAAGCCTTTGATATTATGTGTTGGTGGTGGGGTCCCCAGTTGGTGGTGGGGTCCCCAGTCTAAATCTGATGAAATAATGATATAGTGCACCACGGCATAAACTTCCAAAAATTAATAAAGTGTATATCTCCCAGTTGCATTGAGTAATCAAATCAGTTCTTGGTGTGGGAGCACCCTGTAGCACAACCTAACTTTTACACCTTTAGTTGCCATGGAAACTTTTATTAAATGGTGGATATTTTTGAAATACCATTTTTGTAGTTTTTGTAAGTGGTTCTATGTTTTACATCAGAATTTTAAAAACTATGTACCACATGAATTGTTATTGATGTCTCCCTGATTCTTACTGATCAAATTTTGAAAATTTATTTTTGATTCAAGTTTCAGTAGTACAGATTATGTGTTTTTCAGGTAATTTCGTAAAAACGTATGTAGGGTTTCAAAAATTAATTAATTGTATTCAAATTATTATCACCTTTTCCCTAAAAGAATGCTTAACAAAACTTACAGAATAGATTTTAATTTGGCCTAAAAGTTGTCAACAGTTATTTTTAAACAATATAAAAATCAAAAATAATTTCTATTTGGTGCACACCATCTAAACAGCCATACTTATGCATTTTCAATATACCTTTGGATATAACTGATCACTACAATAAATACTATTTATTGCAAGATGCACTAATGCTATAGCACAAAGGTAAGGAATGATATTATGTAATTTTAAAAATGCATGCTTGAACTGGATTTGGAAGTTTATGCCTAGGGACTGTCACAGAAATATCGGTCCGGGTAAATTCGGTCCGGCCGGACCGATTTTGGATACCAAAACTGGTCCGGCCGGACCAAATTTGGTTGACCAAGTTTAGTCCAGCCGGACCATTTTTGGCATCCAAAATTGGTCCGGCCTGACTAAAATTGGTCCGGCCCAAACTTGGTTGGCCACATGCACCGGACCCTAGACCACTTGGACCAACTATATATACTAGTACCTTACCAACCAAGAATTGATGTATATAAATATTCCTTCCTCCCAAGAACTGTACCAGAATGGAATAGATTAGATGATGAGATTATTGAGACTGACTGTGTTGAAGAATTTAAGCAAAAATTAGCCCCTTCTATGTATATAGTTAAGTAACTTATCATAATTGTATATATTTTTATAGTTTATTATTGTAATTGTACATATGTATATAATTAAGTAACTTGTCGTAATTGTAGCTACATACTTATATAGTTAAGTAACTAATGGAAATTGTACACATGTAATTGCACATCAGCATTATACCCCTGGAGGGTCCTGCTGATTAACAATAAATAAAATAAAATATAAATAAAAATAGTTTTGGTTAGCCGGTCTGCGGGTGTACCCGGCATTGTGTGGACAGGTCTGTGAAACGGCTACTCTAGGAAACACTACCACTCGTGTTACATCTCACTATTAATCTCCCATTACAAGTACATGAAACCTTACAACCACAATCATTACCCATATGTGTCAATTACAGGAGATCATGTGTAGTGCATGCATAAGTCTGCGTGTACTATCAGTGTTACAGGTCGGTCCATGCTAAGTTTTTTTGTGACAGATCACTGCAGCCGACTTAGCCTGGAAACTATATAATGAGTAGTGTAGTTTCGTTTCCCGACTTGATTTAGCTACGGAAAATGCATATTACAGTAGTACAGAAACTATTCTATGTCGTAGCTATATATGCAGCTGAATTAACACACACTATACACAGTCGCAAAATTAATGCTGTTTTAATTTAAAGCAGTGTGAGATGATAAAAGTCCTGCATTCTTCTTCTCCATATCAATAGCTAGCTGTCCGAGTGGGAAGTAGAGGTTTTCTTCCGGCATCAGTACATCAACTCAAGTGCATGGTCAATACTACATGGACTCATGGTGTGCATGCAATGTTGCATGCAAAAACACAGGTATCAAGGTATTCTTTTATGACTATATATTCATAGCTAATTTTTGTTCATTGCATCTAATTTATGTATGTATATGTATGTGGTTGGGTGGGTGTACAGGCTTCTAAGCCTCAACCCAAATCACATCATAATCACATCATAGTCATAATCACATCATTCTTCCCAAGTATGTTTTTATATGCTCAATAAACTTCACAAGCATCATCGGCTCTGCAGTGTTTGGTTGAATCTTTCATCCAGCCTGTTAGTGTTGATTATGACAAACAACTATAGCAACATGGCGGAAATCACTGATGGTCATAGGAGGCGGAAGGGTGCTAGAGTTGGGGGTGCCCAAAATTTATGTTGGTAGTAGTAAGTGTGCGAAGCACACCCAGTTGAGCATGCGAATTCTAGGGGGGTCTGGGGGCATGTCCCCCCAGAAAAATTTTGAAAATTAGGTATCAGGAGATTCAATTTGGGGGCATTTTTGGTGGATTTAGCTGTCAATGAAATGCTATCTATTTTAATACATGATTGACTGTTGTATTAGGGTGACTGCTCTATTGGGGTGACTGCTCTATTAGAGTATCTCGATAGTGATTGACCAGTTTCTGGAAACCTTGCAGGAGTTCACGTGACGACTATTGCGCAATACAGCTTTAAGTTGCGGGTGCTGGAGCACCCCCAGCATCCCCTCTTCCACCGCCTATGGACAATATATAAAATCTATCAGTCATTAAAACATGTCTTACCTTCAACTTCTGCATATAGCTCAGAATTTAATTTGTTAATTCTGACCCTTGGTCAGTTCTTTATTAATCTGGGAATACCCATGCGCACATTGTCATAAACAGCTACACATATCATCTCAGGGACTGATTCAGAGGGGTGGATGGGGTGGCTAGCCACCCACCATGCATGGCCTTGCAGCCACTCAGATTTGTATTATTTAATAATGCCGAATATTACTGTTCATGAACACTCTTTCGTTATATCAATATAAACTAAATCCCTGCATTGCATCAGATTCCAAAGCTATAGCTGGCTATAACCTTACAGTAGATGGTAGCAGTATAGCTACATGAATTTATCTATGATCATGGGCAGTATTAACTATCACCAGGCAGAGGACTTCTTGAAGGAAATTATGGGGTCTGCTTTAGGATTGAGTCAATTTTACTTTTATGTCTGCAGCAATTCACCCTAAGATGTGGAATAATGCGACTGCCTCAAACTTTTAAGTTGGCTAAGTAGTGAAAAACACTGCATACTGAGAATATTATAGCTGTAACCTTTAAGGTGATGTTTCTTCTTGTGGGGCATGTCATTAGTAGGAGATGATAGTTCACATTTAGTTATTCAATGGAGTAAATCTAAACTATCATCTCCTACATATCACGTATGACAGATTGACAGAGGAATGTGCAGTATGTGCACAGGTGTTACAGATGTATTACACTTTGTCTTAACCATACATTACATTAGGCTAGGCAAACTTGATTACTAGTTTCTCATCCACAAAAATCAGTTCAGATTTCCATGTGGGTGGGAGGTCATTTTCATTATTCATTAGTAAAGAAAATACTCCAAATCAAGCTGTCTGTTATAAAGGTTAACTAAAACCTTTTAAGAACTATTACTTACGTATTAGCTACCACCTTTTCTGAGGTGCAAGTGACATTTGCTGTGCTGTAAAATGATAACCAGCCTTCCTAACATCAAAATACGTGTGCACGTGATTGATAACAGCAATAATGAAATTAGAGGCAGTGGGGTAAAAAGGGATGTGGGTGGGGATGAGAAACAATTAATCAAGTTTTCCCGGCCTTATTATGTTCACAAGGGCATGCTACTAGCTATGTGCTTCACTGTACTAGCTATAGATGATAATATTGTCAGCCCTTCCTCCCTGATGTAACTACCAAGACATTCAATACTCTCATCTTAAAATCTGGACCAGCCACCTACCTTGGTTTATTTCTGGATCAGTGTCTGCATCTCCTATTGGTATATGTGCACAGGTGAAAATTAGTAAAATTTTAAAGTTGGTTAAGTATAGTGAAAAGCATACAGGGAATATTATATAGCTATAACTTTTAAGGAATGTTTATACCAGCAGGAACATGTGATCAGTAGGAGATGATACTGAATTCACATTAAGTTATTTAATGGAGCAAACCTAAGCTAGTGACTCCTACATAGCTATCACATACAAAAGAGAGGAATGTACGTGTAGTATGTACACATGCAGGTGTTACAGATCAGCGTTGAAACCGGGTCGGGTCATCCGGGTCACATTTTCTCCGGGTCTGACCCGGTTTACAATTTATCCGGGTCTGACCAGGATTGGATCACGTGAGAAACGAAATTGTTTGACGACGTGGAACTTATAAACGCTATCGCGTAGCTTTTTCGTGAGCCACGCCCACTTATCGCATTACCAACATATGCTTAGTCACGCCCATTTGTTAGTAAGTGCAGTATGTAGCACGAAACTGAGGGTATCTACAGGGCCGCCCACAGGGGGGGCAACTGGGGCATTTTGCCCCGGGCCCCAGCCTGAAAGGGGCCCCAGGAGGCCCCATGAAGGGCCCCCTGAATACCTGTTTAAAAGATCGATATACTCCAATAGAGCAGTCAGATCTAAATACTCTAATAGAGCAGTCACAGTATTCTTCAGAGGAGCAGTGTAGCAAGCTTATAGATAAGGAGATATGGTTGGTGATGGGTAGTTATTGTCATTGCCAGCAGGTTGTGACCTTTGTTTTTTTTTTTTTTTTTTGGTCTTCACCTTACAACTTGGGTCAAGGGCCCCACTTTAAACTCTTTGCCCTGGGCCCCTTAATTTCTCTGGGCGGCCCTGGGTATCTATGGTGAGGGGTAGCTATTGTCAGTAGGTGAAGACCTTTTTCTTTTTCTTCTTCTTCTTCTTCTTCTTTTTTTTTTTTTGGTCTGTATTTGTATTTATTGTTAATCAGCAGGACCCTCCAGGGGTATAATGCTGATGTGCAATTACATGTGTACAATTTCAATTAGTTACTTAACTATATAAGTATGTACAATTACGACAAGTTACTTAATTATATACATATGTACAATTACAATAATAAACTATAAAAATATATACATTTACGATAAGTTACTTAACCATATACATAAAAGGGGCTAATTTTTGCTTAAATTCTTCAACACAGTCAGTCTCAATAATCTCAGCATCTAATCTATTCCATTCTGGTACAGTTCTTGGGAGGAAGGAATATTTATATACATCAATTCTTGGTTGGTAAGGTACTAGTTTAAAGTTATGTGAGTGTCGGGTCCGTAATACAGTAGATTTAAATGGGAGATAACAGTTCGGTATAATTAATAAATCATGTAGTACTTTATATAGTAAAACTAGTCTAGCTGATTTGCGACGTTCTTGTAGTGTAGGCCATTGCAAGTTTTCAAGGATGTTAGTGATGCTGTCTCTATTATTTCGTCTCCATGGTTGACCTGTGACAAAACGAGCAGCTCTATGTTGGACCATCTCTACTTGATTTATGTTGGTTTGGTGATATGGATCCCATATTGGGGAACAATACTCTAAAATAGGCAAGACAAGTTGTTTATATGCTAGCTCACGTAGATGGCTAGGACAATGCTGTAGATTTCGTCGCAAAAAACCAACAGCTCTGTTTGCCTTATTGCAGATGTAATCTATATGTGGCTTCCATGAAAGTCTGTGATGTAACTTTACTCCAAGATACAAATGTTGTTCTGTAACTGCCAGTGAGGTGCCATTCATTACATACGAAAATAAACTTTTGTTATGGTGATTAGAAATTTGCATTATCTTACATTTGCTGATGTTAAAAGCCATTTGCCATTTATCTGTCTTCAACCTACAGCTAGGCTGAAGTTGCAATATTTACTCAACACGACTCGAACGCTCAAAATGTAGACTCGTTCGCTCGCTCGAGACTAGCCGACGGGTCACATCCAGGTCAATCCGGGTCACATCCGGGTAAAATCCGGGTCAGTGGGTCATCCGGGTCAGCAGTAGTGACCCGGTTTCAACGTTGTTACAGATCAGTGTATTGTTTTAACCATAGGCGGCGGAAAGGGGGGGGCTAGGGGGCTAAAGCCCCCCTCGGTCTGCTGAGGGGGGGCTTAGCCCCCCTCAGAATGATATCACACCGAAATTATCTTTCTTGGAATGGGGCTGAAAACGGTGATAAAGATCGAGATACTCTAATAGAGCAGTCACTTCAATAAAGTAGTCAGTGTGTAGCGAGCTATGAAAGGATTTTTATATAGTTTATCAGCTAGAAATGGTAGCTGGTGAGGTGGAAAGCTCTTGCAAGTTGGTTGCGACCTTTTTTTTTTTTTTTTTTTGGTCTCACCTTACCAAACTATAGAAATAAGTCTGGGTCAGCCCAGCCCACCCTTATATCAACTACTTCCTCCGCCGCTGGTTTTAACCATTAGTGTTAACTCATGATCAGACATTATAATGTGCATAAGAGCACAGTGCACATGCTACTGTGCATGCGCTTCACTGTACAAGCCAAACAATAACAGTGTCAACTCTTCCTGATGTAAATAATAAGACATTCAGGACTCTCAACTTAAAATCTGGGCTAGGCTGGGTAGCCACCCACCTTTATTTATTTCTGGATCAGTGCCTGGTGATGAGTGTTATAGGTGACTGCTCTATTAGAGTATCTCGATCTTAAGCACCTCCAATGCAGCTAGCTGATCCCATGCATGCAATGATCCGTGCCCTTGTTGGATAACCTTTTAAGCACAAATCCATGTAGTGATAATGCCTGCAATGCTCATTATTCGCGTTCGAGATTGATAAATGAGAATAGCTATAGCTAAGTCGGCTGCAGTGTTCCGTCACAAACAACTTATAGCTAAGCATCATTGGCTGCATGCGTTAGTGGTCCACCCGGACCCATTTTGGTCGACCAATATTGGTCTGAGTGGCCAGAAGTGCATGTGGCCAACTAGGTTTGGGCCGGACCAATTTCGGATGCTAAAAATGGTCCGGGCGGACTAAATTTGGTCGACTGAAAATGGTCCGGCCGGACCAATTTTTGCCCCGGACCAAAATTTTCGTTACAGGACCCGCCGATTATGCTCATAATTTTACCTATTATGCTATGCTGCACTGCTCAAAAATTCACCTATTATGCTTAAATTAATGCTCAATATTTACCTATTATGCTCGATTATGCTCAATGTTCATGCCTTAGTTCATATGCTTTGCTATTAGTTTAACACTGCATAGAAAGAAAAAAATGAGTGGCTGAAACACAAATAATAAATTCTTGCTGCATGTAAGAGAAAAGATCGATATACTCTAATAGAACAGTCAGTTTGATGATTGTTCTATTAGAGTTACTGATTGCTCTATTAGAGTATATCGATCTTATTTTGCAATTGTCATTTTTCCAGCAAGAATTTATACTATCGTACAAATATTTAACCTATTATGCTGGCATTATGCTCAATGCTTTTAGGCACCTATTATGCTCAAAATTACGCCAGCATAATCGGCGGGTCCCTATTTATGCCTTGGCGCACTGTACCCAGATCGCTATGAGTAGAAACTTTGGATATAACATTGCTGCCTATAGAGTAGCAGGTGGGGTTTAAAGGACATGAATAAAATTTTAGAAAGATTGAGAACAGTAGATCAGAGTTGATACTCCATCCGTCTAGAATATCTGCATCCTTTTGCAGATCGAGACTGTCATTTATATCAGTTATAGTCTTGAAGCACTTTGTGTAATCTGCAAATATATAGTAATGTTATTGAAGTCAATACATGGTCTAGATCTGGTAGATCGTTATTCGTTAATGTAGACAAGAAACAGCAGAAGGCCCAAAATGTAAGCTTTTCACTTCAAGCTTGAGAGATTGATATAGCTGTTCAGTTTAGCCTTTAGATTTGTGCAGATCTAGTCAGTTACTATATTATTGTGGCATATGGACCTGTGGAAACAGAGAATGTGGGCACATAAAAGTTACCTACTTATTCTAACCTTTATATCATCATAATGCATGTTATGACAAAGTAATTTTCAGCCCTTATTAATAGGCCTGTGTCAAATGTGCCAGCATAATAAGCAGTCAATGGAAACTGCAAACTGTAATTATGAGCACTAAAATGCAGTTCCCTAGACCGATACTCTCTAATAGAACAGTCACTTTGTAATGAAATACTCTAATAAAGCATTCACTGATTGAAATGTTCCAAGGTAATTGTAAGAAATGTTGTTCAAACCTAGGAGCAATATGCAAGCATGATGGGAACACTGAAAAGCATGAGGTGAAAATTTTGGAAAATCCCTGAGAGCATTTTGGGCAAACTTTTGAGCATATTTCACTCAAGCCTACTTATTTAACATTTAATTGGCTTTACAATACATGCTAAAGAACTTTAACATTCTATTTCAGTGCAAAGATAATGTTGTGTGATCTGTGATGTGGAGCAGTTTGTGTCATCTGCAAATATATAGTAATGTTATTGAAGTCAATACATGGTCTGGTAGATCGTTATTCGTTAATGTAGACAAGAAACAGCAGAGGGCCCAAAATGTAAGCTTTTCACTTCAAGCTTTAGAGATTGATACAGCTGTTCAGTTTAGCCTTTAGATTTGTGCAGATCTAGTCAGTTACTATATTATTGTGGCATATGGACCTGTGGAAACAGAGAATGTGGGAAGTTGCCTACTTATTCTAACCTTTATACCATCACAATGCATGTTATGACAAAGTAATTTTCAGCCCTTATTAATAGATCAGCCCTTATTAATAGATAAGGGCTGACCCTGTTGTTGCAGGGTCAGTTGCACACTGTATTTTGTTTGTATATTTTAGTACAGGAAATATCTTTGCACTAAAATGCACCATTTACTGTACCTTTATAATTGGTGTAATCTAGTGTTTTTTACTGTTTGGACAAATTAGTTCCCTAGGCAGAGTGAACGTTGCATAATGTAAACTATTGTGTGCATCTGTTTCATGTAAATTATTGAAATGATCTCAATAATATTATTACAAAAATACACATGATACAGGCCACCTCATTTTAATTAAGGAAACATACATGCAGTCAATTTCACATACAGTCAATATCAGACTGTTTGCAAAATACAACTGAACAATTTTCACACGTGAGCTACTTCAACTCCTTATAAGAAAACCAAAATAATTACCCGCTACCTTAATCATTAGACAATGCTAGAGGTATACTGAGCTATGGTTATTGAATTCAGCACCTGTGCATAAATATCTGCACCATTCCTTTCACAAATCATCTACAATTGCATTTCACAAGCAATCTGAAATTGACTGTAAGTGCATGGAACTGCTTTAGCTACCAAATAATTACTCATACCCATGTCATGGTATTAGATTAACTACTCGTGTGTAGGTATAATGACTTAATAAATACATTACTTATACATATTACTCATAGCCGACAATATTGTTGTTATAATTGTGTTTCTTCAGATTGTTGGTGCTGAGGCAATACTAGTCGCAATGTCAATTCTCTCAATGTGTTAAACTTCAGTTCAAAAGAATGGCCTGTGGGACCATTGATTATACAAGTAGAACGATTTCTCCTTGAGTAGTGGCGATTAGTTGGAAAAATTTCCCTGCAAGTAAACAACAAGAACTCTAGCAAACACCATGTGCAGTAATACAGGTATTATAGTAAACAATTAAATTGTGAACCAGCTAAGTGTGTCCTTTAACTGTGTATCTACCCTAAATTTTAAGTGACCTTTGTGGCAGCTTCATGAATTGTACAAAGAAACAAACTAACACTCCAGTTAGACACAGCAATTTTTTTCCTGTACCACTTAATACTAACACTGTTATGTTCTGGACAAGTTGAGCCAAAACCAGTCATATTTGTATTATAAGTAAAACTGTGATAACAGCAACTAAACCATGCACTACATATTTACTCTCTCCATCTCTTTGTCTACTGTACAAGCTTCATGCAACCTGTAGTGATAAACCATGAGTTTGGTGTGACAATTTACTGTGAAGAAATACTCTAATAGAACATACAGCTATACTCAAAATACTCTAATAGGACAGTCACTTCCAGTTTTGGATAAATGAGGGAGCAGATAAAATTGATGGAAGTCTGATAACCAAGGTATAACTGTAATTTTGACTTTAAATAACACTGCAATATGTAAACATTATATAGGCTGTTTCACTAAAGTTTTGCATACTCTGAAATCAATAGCTGGAGTAAAAGTATGGCTTACAAACTCTTGGCATTGCTGACTAAAATATACCTGAAAGCCTACTATATTCATGAATCCATATTGAAACTATCCATACTCTTATGCTAGAGAATTAATTTGACAGAAATTTACAGGGAATCTTTTCAGTAATACTGACTTCATCAAAAAAACTGAATGTGACAATAAATCTAAAATCTTCTAGAAACTAACTGATCTTTATTTGAGCATAGCTATAGAGCTACGATTGTTCTATTAGAGTATGTGACTATGTGTGACTGCTTAATTAGATATTATCTCCATATTACTATAGCAGAGAAGTTAGGTAAGCCACTTAGGCTTTGAAATAACCTCTCCATTGTGTTTTTTGTTTAAAAACATTGGATCTACTGTACTAAATGCAACCATGTATACTCATGTGGCCACATGCGTGTGAAGAAGTATACACGCATAGTGGGTGTGAACAACTGTTTCATGCGTGCAACAAGACACGAGTGTCGATGCGCATACACAAGGCCAAGCTTGCATGTGCATACTTCAGCTCATGCGTGTGGAAATCATGCAAAACGTGCATGCTGTGAAGTTATATTTCAGCTGTACTGTATTTAGGCTTGCATCAAATTAATATGCGTGTAACAAAATGCATAATGTGCTGGAGTGCTATGCCAGTATAATGGGTAGATATTAGGCCTGCACCTATTATGCCGACATAATCTTGAGAATAATAGGTCACCAATTTCGTGAGAATAATTCTGGAATTATAGGATGGTTACAGGCATAATAATATCTAATCAAAAACAGCCAAGCTGTAAAAAAAGGTGCGGCCCCCATAAAGGCCATGGTGAAAAAAGATGTGAAATCCAAGGTGGCGGCCAAGAAATGGCTGTGATGGTAGGTTAATGGTTACATTTTAATAACAACAATTCAGGTGAATTTGGTGCCAAGACCAAGCGGCACAAAATTCACCTGAATTGCCATTATTAAAATGTAACCATTAACCTACCATCACAGCCATTTCTTGGCCGCCACCTTGGATTTCACATCTTTTTTCACCATGGCCTTTATGGGGGCCGCACCTTTTTTTACAGCTTGGCTGTTTTTGATTAGATATCACTTCTTTTTGTATTTGTATACTGCAAAGCCGGCCCATGGCTGGCTTTGGGGCTTTTTTAACCCATGTGTTTTTTTCTTTACCACAGGAAGAAGAAAAGAACTTAAAGAAGAATTTTAGTACTTCAATTATTTTTGATTTTATTAGTAATTATACAAATTATATACATATATTTATTAAATGCTCATTATTCCCCACAGGATTTTTTTTGCAGCTGATCTCTCTACTGGGTGACTTGAAATGTAGCTGAACTATATACAGGATGGTTTCTTTGTAGCTGAACTCTCTGTAACAGGTGATTTGTTTGCAGCTAAACTCTCTACATGGTGGTGTCTTTATAGCCGAACTCTCTACATGATGGTTTCTTTGTAGCTGAACTCTCTATAAGGTGACTTCGTCTAGCTGAACTCTCTACAGGGTGATTTTTTTGTAGCTGAACTCTCTGCAGGGTGATTTGTTTGCAGCTGAACTCTCTACATGATGGTTTCTTTGTAGCTTAACTCTCTAAAAGGTAACTTTTTCTATCTGATCTTTCTACAGGGCAATTTTTTTGTGGCTGATTTTTCTACAGGGTGATTTCTTTGCAGATGAACTCTCTACATGGTGGTTTCTTTGTAGATGAACTATCTACAAGGTAATTTCTTCTAGCTGACCTCTCTACAGGGTGACTTGTTTGTAGCTGAATTCTGTACAGGTGATTTGTTTGCAGCTGAGCTCTTTACAGAATGGTTTCTTTATAGCTGAACTCTCTACAAGGTAACTTTTCTAGCTGATGTCTCTACTAGGTCACTAGTTTGTAGCTGAACTCTCTACATGGTGGTTTCTTTGTAACTGAACTTTCTACAAGGTGACTTCTTCTAGCTGATCTTTCTACAGGGTGATTTGTTTGTAGCTAAACTCTCTACAAGGTAACTTCTTCTAGCTGATCTCTCTACAGGGAGATTTGTTTGTAGCTGAACTCTCTACAGGTGATTTGTTTGAAGCTGAACTCTCTAAATGATGGTTTCTTTGTAGCTGAACTTTCTACAAGTTAACTTCTTCTAGCTGATCTCTCTACAGGGTGATTTGTTTGTAGCTGAACTATCTACAAGATAACTTCTTCTAGCTGATGTCTTTACAGGGTCACTAGTTTGTAGCTGAATTCTCTACATGGTGGTTTCTTTGTAACTGAACTCTCTACAAGGTAACTTTTCTAGCTGATCTTTCTACAGGGTGATTTGTTTGTAGCTGAATTCTGTACAGGTGATTTGTTTGCAGCTGAGCTCTTTAAAGAATGGTTTCTTTGTAGCTGAACTCTCTACAAGGTAATTTCTTCTAGCTGATCTCTCTACAGGGTGATTTGTTTGTAGCTGAACGATCTACAAGGTAACTTCTTCTAGCTGATCTCTCTACAGGGTGGTTTGTTTGTAGCTGAATTCTGTACAGGTGATTTGTTTGCAGCTGAGCTCTTTACAGAATGGTTTCTTTGTAGCTGAACTCTCTAAAAGGTAACTTCTTCTAACTGATCTTTCTACAGGGCAATTTGTTTGTGGCTGAATTTTCTACAGGGTGATTTCTTTGCAGCTGAACTCTCTACATGGTGGTTTCTTTGTAGCTGAACTATCTACAAGGTAATTTCTTCTAGCTGACCTCTCTACAGGGTGACTTGTTTGTAGCTGAATTCTGTACAGGTGATTTGTTTGCAGCTGAGCTCTTTACAGAATGGTTTCTTTGTAGCTGAACTCTCTACAAGGTAACTTTTCTAGCTGATGTCTCTACAAGATCACTAGTTTTTAGCTGAACGCTCTACATGGTGGTTTCTTTGTAACTGAACTTTCTACAAGGTGACTTCTTCTAGCTGATCTTTCTACAGGGTGATTTGTTTGTAGCTAAACTCTCTACAAGGTAACTTCTTCTAGCTGATCTCTCTACAGGGAGATTTGTTTGTAGCTGAACTCTCTACAGGTGATTTGTTTGAAGCTGAACTCTCTAAATGATGGTTTCTTTGTAGCTGAACTTTCTACAAGTTAACTTCTTCTAGCTGATCTCTCTACATGGTGGTTTCTTTGTAGCTGAACTATCTACAAGGTAATTTCTTCTAGCTGACCTCTCTACAGGGTGACTTGTTTGTAGCTGAATTCTGTACAGGTGATTTGTTTGCAGCTGAGCTCTTTACAGAATGGTTTCTTTGTAGCTGAACTCTCTACAAAGTAACTTTTCTAGCTGATGTCTCTACAAGGTCACTAGTTTGTAGCTGAACTCTCTATATGGTGGTTTCTTTGTAACTGAACTTTCTACAAGGTGACTTCTTCTAGCTGATCTTTCTACAGGGTGATTTGTTAGTAGCTGAACTCTCTACAAGGTAACTTCTTCTAGCTGATCTCTCTACAGGGAGATTTGTTTGTAGCTGAATTCTGTATAGCTGATTTGTTTGCAGCTGAGCTATTTAAATAATGGTTTCTTTGTAGCTGAACTCTCTACAAGGTAACTTCGTCTAGCTGATGTCCTTACAGGGTCACTAGTTTGTAGCTGAATTCTCTACATGGTGGTATCTTTGTAACTGAACTCTCTACAAGGTAACTTTGTCTAGCTGATCTTTATACAGGGTGATTTGTTTGTAGCTGAATTCTGTACAGGTGATTTGTTTGCAGCTGAGCTCTTTAAAGAATGGTTTCTTTGTAGCTGAACTCTCTACAAGGTAACTTCTTCTAGCTGATGTCCTTACAAGGTCACTAGTTTGTAGCTGAGCTCTCTACATGGTGGTTTCTTTGTAACTGAACTCTCTACAAGGTGACCTCTTCTAGCTGATCTTTCTACAGGGTGATTTGTTTGAAGTTGAACTCTCTACATTATGGTTTCTTTGTAGCTGAACTCTCTGCAAGATAACTTCTTCTATTAATCTCTCTACAGGGAGATTTGTTTGTAGCTGAACTCTCTACATGATGGTTTCTTTGTAGCTGAACTCTCTGCAAGATAACTTCTTCTATTAATCTCTCCACAGGGCGATTTGTTTGTAGCTGAACTCTCTACATGGTGGTTTCTTTGTAGCTGAACTCTACAAGGTGATTTCTTCTAGCTGAACTATCTCTTTCCATAGTTGCATGAACTCCCTACAAGGTAACTTCTTCTAGCTGATCTCTCTACAGGGTGACTTGTGTGTAGCTGATCTCTATACAGGTTTCTTGTTTCTAGCTGATCTCTTGAATTCTCTTCAGGGTGACTGCTCTATTAGGATGACTGCTCTATTAGAGTATCTCGATCCCGCACTTGCTGCACCAAGTTGGATTTCGTGTTATAACTCTGTGGCTTTAAGTCTGATTCTTCTACACCATTGATGAGCCTTTCTAAGATGATTACTCCATCTGTACAACGATTTTCAAAGTATTACCCCAAGCGGTTTATCTGGTAGGCGTGGCAAGCAGTCGCTTTTTTAAATTAGCTAATCTCGATTGCGTAATTGTTACACACTGTTGGTTTTTTCGTTGTATCTTCCTGGTTTTTAGCTCGATTTCTTTCAAACCACAAAAGGTTTGAGGTTCAATAGTTAACCTATTCACTCACCGATTTTCAGCTTCTTCTCATACGCGGTTTACCCTGTAAGCGTGACAACATATTGGTGCTATTTTTCGTGAATAATTGCTCATAACTCTTTGCCTGTTTATCGTATTCCAGCCAACGTTGGTACCGAGATGCGCCTTTACACCCCCCCTTCTGTGTGCCAAATTTCAAGGCAATCGGATGTGGCGTTCGCGTTTTATAGGAGTTTTTGTAAGTGTGCAACAAGAAAAGAAGAAAAAAAATGAAGAAACTGAGCCAATTTTTGAAGTCGCATATCTCGGGAATTTGTGAAGCGATTTCGCTCAAATTTGGAATGTGGAGTGCTGCAGTTGGAGGGCATGTCCACAGCAAAAATCGTCTTGTTTCATCAAGGAAGCACAGAGCTACGGAGGTGCAAAAATTGCGTTTTCTTTCTTCCTGTCAATATACTCACGGGTGTTACGCGCGGGCTTCTTGGGCCGCACGACACACTACCATGTGTCTTGATTCTAAGTCTGCTGTAACTATTATGGAGAGAAAAACAATGGAATGCTTCATTTATGGCTATTATAATTCGGACAAAATTTCTTATAGCAGCATCTTGAAAACTAAGCCACCAGCCACACACATATACTGAATGAGAATAATTATGGAATAACAGGCTGGATACAAGAATAACAAAAAGAATAATAGGAGAATTTTCTGGAAAGAATAATAGGTAAAATTTTGAGCATAATAGGCTCAGGCCAGGTAGATATTTCAAACTATGGAGCTTAATTCCAAAAAAATAGATTGATGTACTCCTTAATACAACAGTCAGTAGAAACTGTAAACTGCAATAGTGCACTCAAATGCATTGTACATATAACTTCTTAGATCGATATTCATAGAAAAGTCACTTTGCTCTAATAGAGCATTCACTGATTCAAGATAATTGTAAGAAATGTTGCTAACCTAGGAGCATAATGGGAACACTGAAGAACATAATAGGTTAAAATTTTGGGAAATTCCTGGAAGAATTTTGGGCAAATTTTTGAGCATATTTAACTCAGGCCTAGATGTATTATGTATAATGTACACCAGCTGGGATGCTGTTCAAAATATCTATGGTACAATAAGCAACACCATTAAAAAATTCTGAAGGATTGGGGGATTGGGGACTGCTCCCCTGGTCTCCACCCTACATCCATCCCTGAGAAATTACTCTTTTTTGCAGTAACCAGCTCTACTGTTGATGTGCAAAGACAAGCCAGTGGTCTACTATAGTGCAAACTACAATATCTAAAAGGATGATATTGCTCAGGGAGTCACATACAACAATTGTTCTGTGAACTTTTTTCGCAAAACACATTAATTTTACTATGTAGCACAATGATGGCAAATGACTGAATATAGACAACTAAACAATAGCTACAACCAACCTGTTATGCAACATTGTTTTTACCCTATCAATAGTTTCCTTTGCTATAAGTCCAAACAATATTATCATTGGTAAGAAATAAAATGGGATCAAGACTGCAGCATGTTCACTGATCTGGTCCACATTACCACATTGGTCAATACTAAAGGAATGATCACTATCAAACACTGCAGCTGTCTGTAACAAACTGGATCATAGACTAGTTAATACTTGTATAGTTATTACCTTGAAAAGATCAGTTGATGTGATCATTACCATAAACAAAATATCTCCCAATAAAACAACCTCTAATATATTAGTCCACAATCCTTGGTATGGTTGAATATACATGTATATTGCCACACTAATCATCACCAGTAACATAACTGGAATCTAACCACAACTAATATAAAGTACAGTGGTGTTAACAATAATGTACCATACCAAGTTTCCAGGAAAGGCTGTGATCAAAATGATGAACAGTAGTCTTCTTATTAATTCAGTTGGTGCCCACCAGTTATACTGATCAACAAAAGGCTCTTGTAGTAGTTTCTCAAACATGGTAGTCCATAGCCGTAACCTTAAACAGCCTTTGATTTTCTACGTAATTAGACCAAGTCATAACACATATACTGCAATATCTTATGAGAGGTGCAACTAGGTGTCTTCCACCCATTGTTGATCTTGTAGCTGAGTGGTGGGTGACCCCCTTTACACCCTAGAGCTAGTTTTTTTATCAACCTATATTTTAGGTGGAAGCAGTATCAGTAGGGTGTATATTAACCAAACCTCACATACACATTTGCTTCTTGTGGCATTTATGGGCTCATGGTATTTACATGTTAATACCATACCTGTTTCACTGCCCATACAAAAGTCTCAATAGTAGCAGTGAAATTTATCCCGTATTTCACTGACAGCAGTGAAAAAGTTGTAATTGCAATTTCATTGGCTAGAATTTATGCTACCAATGTAGCGCCAATTAGTGTTTACGCGTGTTTAGTACATAGTGACAAATTGCGTACATAGCAACGCTAATGCACAGCATGCGTATATGCAGCGAGTATGATATTAACTGGGAATAGCATGGGTATAGCAGTGAAATTTGGGATAAATACCACTCTTGTTGTATTGGAAATGGTAAATTTCACTCGGCTTTGCCTTGTGAAATTTATCCCCATTTCCAATACAACACTCATGGTATTTATCCCAAATTTCACTGCTACCCATGCTATTACTAGTACATATAATTTACCCTTATTCTCTAACACTTGCTACTATCAACATTAAATTAAAATGTTGTTCTAATTGGCTGTCTTTACTTACCACTACCTTTATAATCATAACAGCAACAAGGAATTTTAGTTCAATTAAAGATCATAGAAATCAATGTATTAAAGCAAGGGAGGTCCCCTACACCTGCCGATATACTACTAGACATTGAATCCCATGACTTACCTAGGAATTAAATGTCCACTAGTGTATCTGAAAAATGTAGGCTACTTCCCTTGTTTCACTACTTTCTTTTTATTTCTATGGTAGGCTTGAGTCAATTATGCTTCAAAAATTGTTTATTGTGCTTTTGAGCAATACTCTCAGATATCAAGCACATTATATTCTGCTCAAATTATAAAGTTTAAGCTTGAAAGCTGACTGTTTTATTAGAGTATATCAGTATGTCCTGACTTGGTGGTTGCTCAATTAGAGTGTCTAGATTTTAATAAAAATAATCAACATAAACACAGTACTCTCTTTTGATCCAAAATACAATTATAATAGTGTGCAGTAGACTGATGTTCTGTCGTTTAGCATGTACATTGCACATTAACTGATCAAAGAAGTTGAAAATCATCCTAGCATAATTCGTGCTAATTTCTAGCCTGCTATGCTTGAAATTATGATGGCATAATTGTCACAAGCCTTTCTACAGTGTGAAAAACTTAATTTTTCCTTGTTGTTGTTGTTGTTGTTGTTGTTTTTTTTTGTAACATACGTAATAGTATTGGTGAACCCAGCAGCATATACTTCATCAACACAATGAATGGCACCAGCCTTACAGAATCATAGAATTAATTTTGTGTTGACCTGAATGCACACACCAACTATATCAATTACTAAAAAAGAAAGTGGTAGTTATGCTTCGTTTTTTGCTATTTTTTGGCCTGGGTGCAATCCTATATTATACATTTTACCTTTTTGTGGAGAAAACTGCTAAGTGTTTGACAGTGGTGAAGTGGTGGCTGTAAGTGTTGGTGCATTCTATGTTATCTAGTGTGGTGTTCTTGTAATAGATGCTTTCATTGGAGAATAAAATGCGAAACCAAAATGTTTTGTCAGAGTGCTATATGCAGCTATGGGATTAGTGACATTAATGCCCACAGCCATTACATGGTGAAGAATGGTATGAGAAGTGCCTTTGCAATCATTTCAGTTACTATGGAAATACAGATGATTCTAATTATAAATGCACAGGGAAGACATTATGCACTACCATGAATCAACATCCTATGTTGTCAGCAAAAAAAAGGAAACAATTTAGGACAAAGGTAAGTCCATAATGTGCACATTGTACATACAGTAGCATGCTAAATGACACCTGTTGGGCATCTAACAGTGAAACATTAAGCCCTTAGCTGTTATTGAGTGTATCTGATGGAAATATAGGCAGTCAGTTGCAAGTAATCAGCCAGAAGAACATTCTACTAAAAAAACTTTAACTAGTAACCTGCTGGAAATGCTTTGGGTTACACTGAAGGCACTTTAAGACTTGATTAGAGCTAACCTACCTCCATTAAGGTATTGTGAGTAGTTTAATTCTTGTCAGTATTTTGTGTTAGCCAGTCCAAACCTCCACGATCCCTAATATACAGTACTACTGTACTGTATGTTACACATACCTTCACTTTCCCCAGCACAACCACCACCATTATCAGTAGTGTACACACTATCAGTACTAATATGGCAAATGTTGCTAGACCAAGATGACCTCCTGAGAAGCACTCCACTGTACCATCTACAAACCATCTCTATATGAAAAATGAATGAAATGTATGAAAAGAAAAATACAAATACTGCAAGATATTACCATAGATCTGTGTCCATCACTATCTCTTAATATGGGACAGTTCAGTATAGACACTGAAGTGTTCACTACATCAGTGAACAATAATAATATCAGTAGCCACACTCCACGCCATGATACTGAAATGTTGTAGAATTTCCTAGATGAAAATTGATATGTACGATAAGCCATGACAAATTAATCTTGTGATTCAGTAGTGGAGGGTCTATGACTGAAGTGGAAACTAAATGTGCGCTGGTATAGAAGATGACCTCACTTACTTCATTGCTTTTTGTTTCTATGATCCCTTACTTAAATTTAAAATTCTTAATTTTCCTTACACTTGTATCTAAATATTGTATTATTCATGGAAGGATCAAAGAGTTGCCGTGTACTGTATTTTCCACACAGTACCAATTATCCACATAACTGTACTTTATGAGTCATACAGTACAGTTATACACATAATTGGGCAAATATAGTTATACACATAATTGGGAAAATATAGTTATACACATAATTGGGCAAATATAGTTATACACATAATTGGGCAAATATAGTTATACACATAATTGGGCAAATATAGTTATACACATAATTGGGCAAATATAGTTATACACATAATTGGGCAAATATAGTTATACACATAATTGGGCAAATATAGTTATACACATAATTGGGCAAATATAGTTATACACATAATTGGGCAAATATGGTTATACACATAATTGGGCAAATATAGTTATACACATAATTGGGCAAATACAGTACAGTTATGGAGAACAGTTATGTATGGAATGTTATTAAAACACTCAGACAGCACGATTGATCATGTGCATGACATTGTAAATCGCTAGAACTAGCCAGACTAACCCTACCAGTTGGTTCTATAACTAGAAATAGATTACATAAACACACTAGATCACCAAAAATTGAAGCAGTTTGGGAAAGCAAGGTGAACGCTCCAAGCAAGAAGACCAGGAAGTAAAATACAACACTTAAAGCACTGCCTATGCTTGTGTTTACAAAAAAAAGAAAGAAAACAGCACTCAAGGGTTGTATTGAGACAAATACAGTACTTGGCTTCACACCTTGTGCTGTATTAGCCTCTCGACACACCCCCTAATACTGTATTTTCCATACACATTTGTAACAGTACCTTAACTATAACATAATTATGTAATGTATCTGTGGCAAAGATTAAAAGTGTCATGTGCACTGTGGTATATAACTGATATACCATGCTTTGTGGCTACGGCTACACATGCCATATAATGGTGTAACTTTACACATTCTACAAAATCCTTACCTAAAAGTGAACAAGTCTCCAACATGTGCCTAAATCAACCAACAATTTGTTACCTCAGATGTTGTCAAAGAACTCTTGTCTCCTTTGTGAATAACTCAGGAATAACAACTGGATGGGTGTGGTATCGCTAAATACTCTCAAACACCAATGATTCTACTGACTAACAGGTACTGTTTCACTATAATGTAAATAATTATTGCTCTCTCTGATTATTTCATCTACTGGGGTGTAGAATATAGTAGTTATAACAGGATTACTTGAGATATCAATGAAAAATACGTATAATCCCAAGAGAGTGCAGTGCTCAAAGGAGAGTGCACATGTTTCAGTCATATCCTATTATAATACCATTTTAGTGTGGGCATTCATAGGCACCACTGGGGGGTTTAAATCACACAAGTGTACAAAAAAATGAAATTTTTAACTAGAGTAGGGACCATAGCACATCGATAAAAGTACTGAAACAAGCTGGAGTAGTGCACAATATTAAATCACAGTAAAACAACAAGAAGTGTTATACCCCTACTGTGCAGTAAACCAATAATAAGAGTTATATCCCTACTATGCATTTCCATTATGGTATCTTGAGCACAGTAAGGATATAATGCTTTACTGTGATTAATATTGTGCACTAGGCCTGTACCGATTATGCCAACATAATTTGGGGCATGATAGTTAGCCAAAAGCATTGAGCATAATGCCAGCATAATAGGAAAGTTTTTGTGCATTGGTTATCAGAGAAGCTGAAACTCTGCCTATTTTGCATGATGCAAAATGGGATAGTGTGCAAACATGGTAAAAATGAGATTTACAGCTACGTTGTGAAGAAAAGATTAGTTAAAGATTGATAATATTATAGTCTAACAGAACAGTCACCACAGACTGAAATATCCTAATAGAACATTCACAGATGCATTAGATACTCTAATAGAGCAGTCAAGACCCAATTTTATATGAGCATAATGGGACACAACTGGGAATAATTGGAGCATATTAGGGAACTTTTTGAGCATTGCTCAAAAGCATAATAGGCAATTTTAAAAGCATAATAGGCTCAGGCCTATCATACACTACTCCAGCTTGTTTCAGTACTTTTTATCAATGTGTTATGGTCCCTAATCTAGTTGAAAATTCCAAATTCTTTTGTCTACTTATTTGTTAAATTTGTGCAAAATAAAATTATTATGACTGGTGAACCCACGCATATCGCATCAAAAGAAAGAAATGGTGCCACATGTCCCAGCTACCAATTATCGTCTGAAAAGTGAAGTGTTCATTACGCTTTGTTGTCAGTTATGCTGAACCCGTTACACAGCATTAAAAATCAAGAACTGTTCAAAAAGCACCTCTGCAATCAAAGTAGCCACTATGAAAAATATCGACAGTTTCCATTACGAAGGGAAGCCATCACATGCTACCACCTTAATTGACACCTTTCACTGTCAGCCAAGATGAATGGGACACAAAGGAGGACACTGGTAAGTCCATGAAAGATGCATTCTATGTATTGCGGTATACCAAAAGGTACCTCTCAGGCCAAAGCGATGTCGAACAGTGAAAGAATCAAACCTGTGTCTTTAGCCACTATTGAGTTACACTTGTCTGAAGGCATCAGTCAGTCAGTCAGTCAGTCAGTCAGTCAGTCAGTCAGTCAGTCAGTCAGTCAGTCAGTCAGTCAGTCAGTCAGTCAGTAGAAAATTCCATTTAACATTTTTTTTTAAATTCCGTAGCAACTTGTTGAAAGTGTTACTGCTCGATCTGAAAGCTTGTTTGGGCCTACCTCATCATCATCAGGGTCAAACCTTTGTGATCCTTACTATACTGTACTATCATACTCTATGATATTGCCCAGACAATACCTTGATGTTGCCTGGGCAATATCATGGGAAGGTGGTTTGCTCATGGCTTTGATGCCTAACCAGTTCAAAGATATGATACACTTTGACTCCTTATATTTAGTAAAACAGAGCTTTAAATTGTGGGATTTACACGTTAAGGCTAGGCTTATTGTAGAATAAAAAGAAAATTTCTAGAAAAGTGTTTTCTGCTATTAATAAACAGCACCACGCTAGTTTCAAAAATTCTAATTGTTTTAAGTGCGAACATAAGGTTCATTTTCCGAAATTCGGTCACATATATACCTGCTGAGGCCCCAGATAGAGCAGAAAATTGTAGAGAACAGCAAAACTGGAGTATATCGGAGACTATAAGATACTAGTGCAGTCATTCCAGGATAGATACAAAAGTCATAAGGGAAGTAGAGACTGGCAGCACTGCTAATGTAGTGAAGCTATAGGAAATACAACAGTACAATATTACCCATTAACTAGCTAGTGACTTACATATGGTTGAACAGCACTGAATGTGACTGGAAAGTATTGTGCAATATATGGAGTGACCTATGGCATATATTAATGGAAACTTAATATGTAGGATAATAATTTGATTTACCTGTATGTAGAACAATACTGGATATAGCCAACTGAAAATGGTTACAGATGATAGTAGGATTACTGTAATCACAATGATATCCACAACAACTACAAGAACAATAACACAATTGATACAGTAATGGTAACAAGTAGACTAACCTAAACCAAAGATGAGAGCAATACTACCATGATCACAGGATACACACTTGTTAAGGAGAGCAGTAACTGTCTGGTTACAACTGCCACATAGATAACCTGTAAAAATTTACCAAACACATAATATTATTCGTTTGTCATTATAAAGAGTAATTGCTGTCCTAAATGGGATTTTTCATTCACATACATCCAATTTTATGAACTACGTAGGAGTGTATTTAAGTTGGTGGCTACATAATAATTCATGTACATAATTAGAAATCTTTTAAGAAAATTGTTGTTTGTTTCACTGTACCCTTGTAAGATACAGTAAGTGAAATTATTAAAGAAAATCTAGGCACCCTCTATCCCAAAAATGGCATTTAATCAGTACCATTCTAATGAAATAGGATGCCAACTGTGCTTTTAAAGATTTCCCAGGGCCTAATTTCATTAATCCTGTGAGCTGTATGAATGATCTTTCATTAGAACATTAATTTTTATAAAAGTGGTTTTTGCACTGTATTTCCAATCCATGATGACGCTCTGAAACAAACTGAACTTTAGGGCTGCAGTGGTATGTTTTACCTGCAGTCAGTCAATTTTTTTTTGCTTATGTGTTGTTTAGGAAAGTTATTTACTCTGATGGGGCATACGTATCATGTACAATAAAGTTGATAGCAATAGGTACTTGCTAATTGACAAAGATATACAAGTGCTGCAGTGAATTGTCACATGCACAAGACAAGCATGGATTTGTGGCTCTTCCACTTGGTTATATGTAAATGCTTTACATCATAAAATTGCTGCAGCAATCCTTTCAAAAAGCTAGTTATAGCACCTTTATTCATAGAAAGCCACAAACCTGTTTGTGGTTACTTATTGGTTATAGCCATCCCTTAAATTTGCATTAAGAACACAGTATACGCCTGCTATGCTGTATGTACAGTAGGTCTCACTTCAAACCAAAGTTCGAGCAATGGGTTTTCCTGATGTGTAGATATGCATTACTAAAATTGTGATATTGTAAGTTTGATGTGTGTGGAAGACCCCTTTTGACAAATCTATATTAACAGCTACTGTGTAGCTAGAAAATTTCAAGAGACAAAACTTTTGCAAAACTGTGTAAAATGTGATTTTCACAATTTCAATATGTAAGAAGGTCTAGAAAAT